>NC_086196.1:102459639-102464639 GCF_035770615.1 Melospiza melodia melodia | reverse complement strand
CTATGGTTTCACCAAAAGAGAAGCAATTGTAAGTATAAATAATATATGTTCTTGGTTAGATCCCAGCTCATGGCATTGTTTGACTTTGTTAGATATTTCACGTTTTAGAGAAAGTTTCTAGCACTTAGGATTGCAAATAAAAGGTTGAAAATGCCACCCTGGCTTTGATAGGGACACAGTGACCGTGAGTAGCTGGGAGAAGTTACTGGGAACCTGGAGGTTCTGGCATGAACAAGGAGAGAGGAGTCCTTGACACAACTGCTCTCCAGTCCATTTCCTAGGATGCAGCCTGGGTTGCAGAGTATCCATTCCACCTCTGCCTTTGGAGCTGCTGCCCTCCATAAGGGAAGGGCATCTAATGGAAGGACCTACAGCCCAGGTCCTTGTCTGCATATGGATTGCCATTTTCCTGCTCTGCTAGGGAGCTTTTTTGGCTGGGGAAGACAAGTTTCTGGCCCTTGGCCAGAAGGGAGCTGATACTTTCAAAGTTCGTCAGCTAGGCACAGAGTTTGGAACTGGCTGAAGCTTTGCATTTCCGGTGCCAGCTGCTCATGATTTGACTAGAAACACTTTCCTAAGATGTGTGAAAAAATAAAAGTTATTAAAATTCTTGGGTTGCTGATTTCCATTTGAATCTGAGTAGTCACACTTCTATTAATATGCAGTAATTTATGTCAGTGGTGGCATAACCTCAGTCCTCAGTCTTTGCGCTTATAATGAAAATGTAACCTCACCTTGTTCATCGCAGTGTGGTTGCTGCTCCACTGCAAAGCTGTGAGGGGAATCAGTGCTTCAGTGCCCTGAGCTCCCTGGAATAACTTCATGGCACCTTTGCTGTTGCTGTCAGGTTGTAGGTAAGAGTTTATCTGAAGAATTTTGCAACATCCACCCTATGAAGGACAACATCACAAAAAACTTGCTGGGTGCAAGTCTTTAGAGAGAAGGCAGCCCAGATATCCAAGTAAGAGGAATGAGTTGAATGATTGAGTATAAATATCATGATCTAATATCATTGATTTTTCTTCTTCCTCTGTTATAATGGCTTGAAACTAAATGATGACAGAGGTAGGATTATCTTGCTTTCCTTGGGATTGTATTTACCCATGTTGTGCCTTACCTGCTATGGGAAAAATAGTTTTGTCTCTGCTTCTGGCAGTGTCTTCCTCCACTGCAAATTCTTCCATCATTGCATTTTAAGGTGTCCATCATCTTGATATCCAAATGCCAATTAAAATGCAGAATTATCACATAGCACAGTTAAAATAAAAGTCAAAGCATCCTGGTTTACAAATCTCTAATCTGAAATTTATCTCTTTTTCAGTCACTGTTTCTTCACTAATTGCATAAACAAGTATTTGAAAAAAAATTTTAGCTATCAGATATTTTGTTATCTGGCCACAGGGTATGAAGTGTTTTTAATTGTTTTTCTGATTAACTTCAGGCTCCCAAATTCAAGTAGAAGCATATTTGTGTTTTCAATGTGAGATCCTGTACTTTACTAATGGATGAGAATGTTTGTGGTACTGTACAAGGATTAATGAAATTTTAAAAAAACCCTCTGCTGCTGCTGATTGACCACTGATGGTAAATGTAATTGAATTAGCAGTGCACTAAAATAAATGTAGACAAAATAAATATAGACAAGAAAATCTGGTGAAAGCTTCTGTAATGTTTTAGATTAATAGGCATACAGAATTCTTCACATTTTTTATTACGTTGTCCCTAGATGAATTCAAAGTAATTGGGGTGGTTAATTTTATTTACACAGAGCCGTTCACAGCGCATTAAATAATAGAGATAATTGAACAAGAATTGTCAAGTGTGTACTGATATCAGACATATTACAGAAGGGAATGTGCATAAAACTTCATTTCTATGCAGCCATTGTTTATGGTAATTAAGTACACAGATTTATCCCTTGGTTGCCTTCCAAGCTTATGGCAACTGCTATTGTTGTGCTCCATTAATATGTAATCAGGAAATAGTTTAATTTTCTAATCTGCAGTTTGAGAATTCACTTTCTAACAACTCTTAATTACTGCATTGCCCTAATGATGCTCATGGTTAGGAAAACTGAACCAATAAACTCCATGGAAGAAGCCAGAGGGGATTATACTTCCAGAGGTGGTGCTTACTTAATAAACTTGTTATGCCTTCACCAGAGGGAGCTCAGTGTCCTTCAAAAGCAACTAATTTTATATTTCAGAGTTGTACATACCCACGGTGCGAAGAGTTAACGCGCGGTGTGCGGTGGGGGTGGCTGCAAATGTGATTCACTAGAGAACCAGATAAGCGATGCTATCACCATTTTGGTATTTTTCCTACTTTATACTAATTCTGGAGTTTAATTGCACAGGAAATAATGCAGGTGGTTTAATCTATTGTTTTAAACTGTCCTCGTGGGTTTATTTTTGTCAAGTTTGTTTTTGTTCATTAGCCACGTTAGCTTAACGCGGTATCGGGAAATCTTGCACAGACAGATAAGCTCTATATATTGACAGGTATCTCATAGTTACTGTTTTCAGGGTGAATCTTAAACAGTAAAGGGGTTTTCTCTTAATCATTTGTATTCTCCACTGGCCCATCATTCACCTTGATTGCTATTTCCATGGTGTTGCTGTACCTAGTGCAACTCTAATGCCAGAACTGAAGTTTTTTTCGGTCTATGCTATTACTCTATGATGACAATCCAGCCACTGGGATCTTGCAGCCTATCTGTGCTGACCCTGCCCAGAAACATATGGTCTTCTTAATGAGATCTGAAAAATGAGAGTTAACATCTGCTGAGACTCACCATTGATGTGGTATAATACACCTTGGTGTATTGGTGGTTCCTCTTAGTGTAGCTAGTCCTTAAGGGTGCATCTTGACAAGTTCTGCCTTTTTCATGGCAATTATTGTGGCTTGAGAGTCTTTTACATGTTTATCTTCTGAATTAGGGGTGTTGTTTATTTTTCTTCAACGTGCACCCAATTTCAACACTGCATGTACTCAAAATGGGGCAGGATTACCATCTCCCAGCCACTATTTCACCCCTCCTTTTTCAGTGCATAAGCTTCCTTGTCAGTAGGACTAATTACACAGTGAACCAAACAACAAACATTAGAAAACCTGTAAACACATATGTTGTGTCACTGCAAATTAACTCTTACCAATCAAAAAAGCAGCATAAGCTTTGTTGTCACATGTGAAAGGGAAGTCACATGTATTAATTAGTTAGCATTTTACACAGCTTTGAAGATATAAAGGACTGAGGTTTGTAAGAGGGAAACATTTGAATTTCATAGAAAAGGAAGAAGGTTGAGCTGAAAAAGTACAGGGACAAAAAGAGAGTTAAAATAGTTGATTTAGTCTCTTGTAACAGAGTGAAATTTTCGCTTCTCGTATTAAATCTCATCCTGGGATGAATTTGTATTCAGTCTTTTTGTTGTAATATTTCATACTGTTTTTTGGCTTTTGGCAGTGTCAGGGCACTAAAACTTGGGTCCCAGGAGAAATGTTCTTCTTTTTAAATGTATACAATAAAATGGACATATGGAAAAGGTTTTAAAGTGATAGCATTTATGTATGACACTCAGCAGTGTATGGACATATATGCTGTGTTTTGTTTTAATAGCAATCCAGGGCACATATGTAGTGGTGTGTTACAGTCTCCAAGTACTCATTTAATTAAACCATACAAGTTGTCTAGCATCCAGTAATAAGAAATAACACTGTTTTCTGCTTGTAGATTTTGACTGTGTAGATTTTGAGGCATAAAATGCAGTTTCTTTCTATCAGAGTACATGTAGGAAAAAAAGGGGAGACAAAAGGTGCTGGCTGACCATCAGGTAGCTGAGAGCCTGGGTTGTTGTGTCAGGACCACAGCTTCCCTCTATGTCCCTCATCTTCATTGCAGTCAACAGCTGTGGTGAGCCTGTGCCTTACAGCTATATTATCTGGAAGCCAGGTCTAGAATATATTTTTTTCTTGGGCAGCAGCAGTATCTGGCTGGTTCTTTGGACAGCTTCAGGGCTGGCTGACTGACACCATTGTTAAGCACGCTCGTGTCTGTGAAACTGGTTTTTGGAACTGTCTCAGGGTCAAGTTGCCAGTAAACTGTCTAAGTTGCTTTGTGCTTCAGGATGCTTTTTTTTTTTTTTGCTTTTTCTCACCTATTTGAATGATGAAGAATGAACTCTCTGTCAGGTTAACAGAATCAGTCTCTGTGCCTATTGCTTGTGATTATAATGCATAAGGGTAACTCGTTTTGGATATTCCTGTGTCTACTGTATTGCCTCAAAGGATAGGTCATTGACTGATTAGTAACCTCTTTGCATAATTTTCCCTTGTGAACTCATTCAAGAGTGAATTTTCTACCTATGCTGTTGCATTAAAATCTGCATAGAAAGACAAAAAGAACTTCTACCAGAACAAGCTGTTATGCCCAGAGATAAAGCGTGCATTCAGAGGGCTGAAAATGGAAGCAAATAGATAAACATGTATGTATCATCAGGGTTCTTTTCTGCATTAGGCAAAAACAAAATACGGATGAGATTCTCTGTTCCATTCCCTGACTGTGTTGCTGCTCTGGCTTCCCTGGGCCACTCATTCCCAACTGTACTCACAGAAATGGCTTTTAGTTTTTTAACCTGGGAGATGTGTTTGTCCATTAAGTTTTCCAGCAAGTAGAAGTGCAAAACATCTAGGTGGTATTCAATATGCTGCAGCAGAGTGCATGCATTCAGAAAAATACATCTTCCTTTACTTATGGGATGACTCAGAAATACTGCTATAACCCAGGCTGTTAATGTATACAGAAAGGGCCAAATCCTGAGATGGGGGAAGCAGAGGTAGCTCGCTTGAAATAAATGAAATTATCCCAGTTTTGGAGCAGAAGGAGATCTAATCCTACACTCCCTGTTTTTGTTCATAACCACAGCTTCCGAGCTGGAGCGTGTGGGGACGCTTTCAGGCAGAGAGCTTTTGTATTCAACAGTTAAGTATGGGCTGAGACCAGA
>NC_086196.1:101089639-101177139 GCF_035770615.1 Melospiza melodia melodia | reverse complement strand
TCAGAAACTCTGAAATCTAAAAAGCTGAATCTCTGTATTTTTTTTCTGAGAAGCCGAAAGCATATTTTTTCTGAAGAGACCAACTGCAGTGGATTTCGTGTTAATTTAATGCAATTAAAATTTAAAAAGGATCCTTAATCTGAATATAAAAGAGAGTGCTTTATTGAAGTTGACTCTGAACTCACAATAGGTATATACTTTTAAATCTGGTTTTATGATCATGTTTCATTCAAGTGCTGTTAGACAACAAAGGAATTGTGTTTCCAAAAAAAGGTTGAACAGTACTGATTAGCATTGCAAAGTCTGCATTTAACAAGATTAGTTTTTTAACTAAACCAGTATATTTTAATTTTTTATATGCATGGATTTAACGTACATGGTGAATAACATCTCTTTATAGAATTTTAAGTATTTGAGACTCATTATTGTTTAAAGAAAAGTTGCTGACTTCATCGCAAGTGTAGCCTAGTAAAAATGGGGCCTGGAATAGTAAACTGTTGCAGAGTTGAGGCAGACACTGGTGACCTTCTGACCTCTGACTTTTACTGGAAAATGATATGCAACATAAATTCAGGGGGCCTTTTTTCTTTCAAGTATGTATACATATATATTCCAGTGTTGTTCACAATGCTATAGTTGAAGTGGTGTCAGCTTGTTCATTAGAGCCCCTTGCTTTTGGAGCAAACTTTAAATCCATTGAGGTTTTTTAAGGCTGAGAAAGCTGCTTCAAAAATGAGCTTTGAACTAAAATGTGGGGTTTTTAGAGGGTTTTTGTATTCGTTTAGGGCTGTTCTTTTATTAGACGGATGTGCGTGTGTTTATGCGGATATGTGCGTGGACAAAACAGCTGTGGGGAGCCTTGCCAGAATGCTCCTAGACCGTTGGAAATTGAGCATAGTTCCTGGTGTACTTCTAAAGATTTTCAGACTTTATTTTCTCCAAAATGTGGCATTTTTAGTAGTCTGGAGTGCTGGTCGTATCTGATGCCTATTGCCATCCTGCAATAAGTTTCTAGAAACGGGCGTGCTGCAGCCTCAGTCAGGAAGGGTTTTCGTAAGTGAGTTTCAAGCCTGAGTCCTATGAAGTATCCACAGAAGGACTTGTCGGTGATGCTTTATTCAGTTCTGAAACTGTTCCCCAAGCCCCAGTGGTTTATTTGGGCTGGGATTGCTGCCAGTGCTTGATAGAGAACTGTTTTGTGAAGAAGGCTCAGTGCATTAAAACTGTCGAGAAGAGTAACAAAAGTGGGAATTTGATAGCTGGAACTCTCAGGTCAAGTTTCAGAAAGAAATTTTGGAAAAGAGATCCTGTCCTGGGAGTCTCTGTTACCAAGGCTTGCCTTCAGGCTACTTGGCACCTTTGGAAATGGCATTGTTTTTGAGGAACAGGAATGTGGTAATGGTAGCAGTGGTCTTGCTGAGCCTTGCTTTATGTCTTGTTTACATGAAATGCTCTGAAGGTTGAGATTGTGGGGGAATCTCATTTGTTTAAGCACATCCATGCCTGCGTGTACACCTTCTGTAAAAAAAAGCTTCCATAATGTGATTTTAGCATTTCCCTGCGGGGAAGAAGTGAAAAAATACAACCCTGAAGGACTGAAATAGAAGACAACTAAAAGATAGCAAATATCCTG
This sequence comes from Melospiza melodia melodia, assembly GCF_035770615.1. NCBI lineage: Eukaryota > Metazoa > Chordata > Aves > Passeriformes > Passerellidae > Melospiza > Melospiza melodia. Next base: position 101,175,506 of record NC_086196.1, on the reverse strand, counting down.
CCTCTCCCCAGCTGCATTGAATTTCCAGATGCTGTGATTTGGTGGCTTTTTCTTCTGTGGCCTGATGTTAGGAGTGTAACATTGTGGTTAAACCCCTGTGTTCGCCACTGCTGGGTGCTTTTCTTCACAGCAGAAGGAGCCATCATGGCACTGCCATAGCAGCCAGGTTCTGTGGAGGGGTGGCAGCAAAAGGCTGGGGACCCACATGCTTGTGCTTGCAACCATAGGAGTTAACTCGAGATGCATGCGTTGCATGACATATATTCAGTATATTATGAGCTTCCCTATTTTTAGGAGTTTGTAAAAGTTCCTTTTGGTTCCTTCCATCTGTCAAGATCACGTTTGCCATTTAAAAAAAAAAAGGGACAAAAAAAAAAACAAATCTGATCACCAGAAATAAAACCTTCAATAAAACTCTCTAAAATTGTCTGGTTTCAGGTTTTTCTCACAACCTACTTCCCTCGTTGGGGTAGGTAAAAGCACCTTCTGGCCCAGGTTTGCAACCTGTCTGAAAGTATCACAAAGGTGTTAAATGTAAGCTTTGCATTTTCGGAGAGGCACAGACTGGAATGCGTAAGCCTTTAGCAAGACTTATCTCCTTAGTCCTTAACCCAGACTATGTTAAGGATTTTTTTTGGACTTTTTGGAGATTTTTCTTCATTACCTTATTCACTACAAATCTTGTAAAGTGTATTTTTAACCTATTTATGTCCCAGTATAAAACACCCATCAAATGATTGCCTTGGCAATCAGGAGAGATGGTCTTTCCTGTAAATATTTTAAAGTCTTCTTCAATGTCTAAATTTATTTACTTAGTAAATAGTAATAACTCCCAGCTGCTTCGATCTATTGCAGAAATCCATATTTAACTGCTAGGGACCTGTTCTGAGGTCTCGTGCCACTGAACAGCAGGATATGTTATTGCATAGTACGTTGACACAACCTCTTCTAAAGGCCTGGTATTGTGTCATCATAGGGCATAGTTATAGTACAGGAATGCAGAATAATATTATGAAAAAGTTTTCCCGTTGCTCTGAACTTAACAGGAAAGGCCTTTGGAGGTCTGTCTCCAAATGGTGCTAAGAGATCTGAATTTACATAGTGGAGAATCAGTTCACTAAATCCTATTTAAAAGAAGAGAAGCAAATTCTTATGTATAGGCAGGTGATGCTGAGCTCATGGCAGCACTATTTTATCTTACTTCCTCTTGTAACGTCAAAAGATTCCTGTCTGGGATATTGAGAGATGTGTTTTGTTTGTTTTTCAAATAGTGAGACCAGGAAGATGCTGAACAAAGCCTTGGTACAGTCACTTTTAATCCAGAGTGGAGTTACTAATTTCCCATGTTTAGCTCTCCTACACAGCTTAAAAGAAAAAGAAAAATAATCCATCAGTGTCACCTTATTTGTGTGTATTGTTTCCCTCTTTTTTTTTTTCCCCCAAGCCTCAGCCTGCGTTCAAAGCATTTTTTTAACCTCCAAATAATTGCTGCTCCTTCAAGCCAGGAGTAGAAAGCAGCGATATTTCTTTATAAAAACGTATCAATGGCTGCAATGGTTTATTTTTTTCAGGGTTTTGTAGGAGTTTGAGCAACCTATAGGCAAAAAGGCAATCGGGTTTATTATTGCTGGGAATCTCCAGGCGGTTGTTTGGAGGCTGCAAAGGCAGGCAGCAGAGCTGGGAAGAGGGGGAGAGAAGGGCCACATTATGTTCCAGATGACTGAGCAAGGATTTATATACCAGCTTGCCTTTTTTTTTTTTTTCCTTTTTTTTTGTTTTCCTTTTTTTTTTTTTTTAACATGGGAGAAGAAAAGTAATAAGAGCGGGGAGGCATTTGAAGCGGTCAGATGGCCGATGACTAATGGGATAGGTGGGCAGGAGCCCTCGGATTGGGTGTCTTAATGAGCACATTTCGCACCGAGTTTGGGCTGCAGTTCCCCTTCACCTTTGCCCTTTATTGACCGAACTGACACTTCATTTTTCACATACTTCCAATTATGGCTGAGCTTAAGTGTCGCCCTGCCTCCTTTCTTTCTTGCCTATGGATGGCTTGAGAGTGGCTAAGGCCACAGAAGATATTTTAATTTGAAAAACTACCATAGCAAGGCAGGTTTAGGGTGTAACCTGAAACTGCTGTCACTTGGCAGTTTCTCCGATGAAAACAAAAGTTTTAATGTTTCTTGTTCAGCGCTTCACCACCAGTTCCCTGCCTGGTCTGTGGTGATGTGGGGAATTGCTTTGGGAGTGATTGGGTTGGTGAGGGTTGTTTTCCTCGGGGTAAACCTGTTGTGGCACTACAGGTGTCACGGGCGGGAGTCACTGAAGTAAAGAGGTAAACCCAAATGAAAAGCAGTGCTGTGCTTGAGCGGTGGTTCCTCTTTCCTTCTCAATGCAGCATCTTCTCAAATGGGTTCTTGTGATGTAATGCCCTGCAATGTCCTTTGCTGGACTTTTCCCCTTATGGAAAAGCAAAGCATAATCGTGCTTGCACTCCTCAAGCCTTAGGCCAATGTGGATTTTTTGTTTTGGTAATATTTAATGCATGAATGCAGATTTGAGTGTGGCCTGGGTGTGAAGCTTTGAGAAGTGGCTGAAAATTATGCTGGGAGAGGCTGGTGGGATGAAGAGGTGGAAAAATCTGCAGTCACCCCTTTGGTGTACAAGGAGAACCATGATATATCTCCCACTGCTCAAGCCTGTGTGCATTTCCACGTGTGCTTTTACATGCAGAATCCTTCCAGGGCGGAAATGTCTGTTTGCTTTCGCAGGGCTTAGGGAGTTTCGGAGCATGCGGTTTTCCTACCAAATGTGGATTCTGTCGGAAATAGTTGGAATAAGTTTTGCTTGCATGGGGTGGGTGGGTTTAAGAACAAAATAGCTGCTGTTAGACCTTCACTTCCCAGCAGCACCACTGGATTTTGCGGCGTGGTTTTCACTGCTGGCTCTGTCATGTGAAATTTGGGTGAGTAATGAGTGGGCATGTCACCTGTGTGCCACTGGTGATTGCTTTACATTTAAATACCTGAAGACTATGTTGACAATATTTACATCCAAACAGAGGGCCCCAAAACCACAGAAGTATTTATCTCAAAAAAAAAAAAAAAGTATGAAGTATTACCTACTTTATTATGTAGCCCTCTGGCATAGTAATGGCATGGCATATTTTTACTATAATATGGTAATAAAAGAATATGTAAAAGGCAGACAAAGGTTCTGTCTTTTCACTAAGGTGACCCCTGTTACCAAGTAACTGCTTTACTTATGAGCTTATTAAAAACTCAAAAAAAAATGAGCTTTTCATACTTCACAGGCATTGATGTGAAAATGAGCTGTCCTACGAGTAGTTTTCTTGATCATTTTTAGAACAATTGATTAGCCAAAGAGCCGCTGTCATTAGTTGACATTGACTGATAGCAATTTGTCACAAGCTCCGAAGGTCAGCCAGGCAGTGGAAGCTTTGGCTTGTCTTTGATTGACCTTTTCTGATGCCATTATCATGCGATCGGTTAGACTGGATGTGACCCTCGATTAGAAAAGACAGGGCATTAGTCAACAGGGGCTGCTCCCTGTGTTTTTTCTGGTGCTTTATGTGTTGTGAATCCCGAATTAAGCGTAATATGCTTGTTTGGAAACGGAGCAGTGTCAGTTTTCTTGCTGAGGCTCTGCCATCCCCTTTTCTTTTCCTGCTTTTCCATCAAGCAGGCAGAGCTCAGTTTGCTTTAAATCAGTGTGAGCACCTGTGCCCTCTTCCTTTGATGTGAGATACAAGATTTAAGCCAGGCTCATATTTATCTGAAACTCTTCGTGTAGGTGCATATTCTTCAGCAGCACCAGCATTAATTATTTTTATCTCCCCAGAATCATGTTGGTTTTTTTTTAACAGTGATTGAGTGGTTGAGGATTATGCTCATAACATGATGTCAATTTATCATTCTGCTCTAAAGCCGGGGGGCGCGAAACTATTTTTTTCCTCCTTCTAGTTTAGGTTTTTGATTTTTTTGTTTGGTTTTGGGTTTTCTGGTTGGTTTTTTTTTTGGTCTCATCAGCCTGATTCAGCTGTTAAACTTAGATTTCAGCAGTGTTAAGTCTATGTGCCTCAGCTAAGCAGGGCTGTACTTCCAGAATGGTGCATGGGAGCAAGTTGTTAGTTAGGAGCGGGTGTCTGTCATGATTTGAGCATTAATCTATTCCTTGTGTCAGGTTTATTTCAGTCATTTGCATTAGCTTAAATGTCTGTCATTAACAGGCGTTTTTCTTTTAGGTATGGCAAAGCTAACTTAAATACTTATAAACATTGCTTGTTTTCCCTAAATTGTGGGTAACATCATCGTAAATGAACTCTTTTCCTTGTAAAAAACCTTCCTTCTTTCTGTTTGCATTTCAGGGGAAACCTGAATTTCTCTAAGTACCAACTTGTTTTTCAGGTCAACCCCCAGAGATAATAAGCAGTTCAAAACCAGCAAAACCATTTCAGCACGGTTTAATGTGACTTTTAGTCAGTCTTTGCTCAGGAAAAACTTCCAGGTGGGAGGGGAGCAGAGAGAGATGACCATGTCAGGAGGCAGATCTTTCAGGCTGAGGCTACTGCCATCATTGGCAGAGCAGTAGGAGGGAAAAAGACTTTGGAAACTGTTTACATTTAAAGTGGCTATGGAAATACAAATATTCCTGACTTTCAGCCCATCTCTATGGGAGAATCCATGTGCTGGAGTTTTTATTGGTTGTGTGTTTTTTTTTTTTTTTTCTGTTTTCTTGGCAATTTTTTCCTAAGTTCAGAAATGTCCACCCATTAAACATCTGCGTGGCTATGCACAAGCCCATGTATACATAGATGTGTATATAAGAACATGGCCCTGACCCTGAACTGAGAGCATCCCTTGGCTTTTGCAGCCCCAAAGTTTGTCTGCGCAGAACCAGGTGTCTTGCTGAGGGCAGGATCTTGAATATGCCAAACAGGAAACAGTGGTGGAAAATAATCACATTGCTGAATCGTTATCTTGGGCTGTTAGCTAAAATATCTGGTGTAGGACTGAAGGGCATCTTGCTTTCCTCCTTGGATGGGGCAGAGGGAGGTTTGGTTTTCTAAGAAGTTGTAGAAATAGATTTGAAGTTTTTAGTGTCCAAGATGCCCCTTTCAACAGTACTGGAGTTGAGGGTCTTCAAGATGGCAGATAGGAATTTTTTTTTTGGTTGCTTTATTCAGATATGATGTTTGGTTTCCTACACACTCTGGATGTTTTCACTTAAGTTGTGGTGGTTCATTGGAGCTAATGAGCTTCCCATATGGCCCCTATTAAAGGCCATCTTAGTATTCCCAACTTAAGGGTTCTGTCCCATTTGCTTCTCCAGGTTTTGGTGTCTTCAGCTGAGTCTATAAATCTGATGTAGGCAGAGTGAGACTTTGTGTGTGTCATTAGCCTCTTTAACTTGGAGATTAAAAAACAGAAGTGATCCCGAGATGTTTATTTTGAGTGACATTTTATCACAAGGAGTATAAACTCATAAATATGCCGTATTTCTGGATTAGTGATGCAACAGGGTGTTCCATTAGGCTGCTTGGCACAAACCATTTTCCTATCTCTCACATGGAAGGCTGGGAGGGGAAAGATGACTGAGGTTGGAGGAGAAGTGTTTAAAATTAGTTGTGTATGGAGAAAGTGGGTGCTTGTCCCATAATACAAGAACTAAGGGCGGGTGTTCATGGCACAGGAGCTGTTCCAGAGTCTTGGTAGGTTTAAAACAAACAGAAATGTTTTACATGTTGGATTAAATTTGTTGCTGCAGAAGAACATTCTGAGGAGGTCAGCAGGGGACAAAAAGAGATTAGACCAGTTCATGGAAAAATAGGTTCTCCTGTAGCTATTAAAAACCCTGGTCCAGATGCAACCACTGGCTCAGGAAGCTGCCCAAGTGCTGATTGTCAGAGCGGTGGTGCAGCTGCTTCTGTGTGCCCCCACTTTCCCTGGTGTTTTCCTAAGCACCCCTCATTGCTTGTGTGACACACCACCACAAGACCCACTTAATTGGACAGATGTCCTCTAGCTCTTGTGTTCAAATAATTTCTTATAATTCAATTCAGGAAATACTGCATATTTTTGTTTATCCCTTTTTTTTAAAGGCTCTTGCTAATGCTGGCATGCTTTTGTTGAGAAGAAAGTAGACATAGCTTGTATTTTCTTGCCCTTATTACCCCAGTGGTGGGAATGTTTTGATGCTATTCATTCAAATTTGACAGGTGATTGCTTCTGTAAATGAGTGCACTCAAATCATAATTGTTGCAACAGAATTGTTTGATTACCTGGCGGTAGCCTCTTTCTCTGTGATAGCTTTTGGATCACCTGTTTGCTGAGAGCATTTGACAGTCCTCATGTTTATTACCCAATTGAATGTCAGTAGCAATTGCAGCTAAAGATAAACGAAAATGCAAGTACTTGTTGACCTTGACTTTTTTCCACAAGATATTGGACTTGATGGCTCTATTGCTGTTGAACTGATAAGGGTTATAAACAGTAGTTGAGGGAAAATGTTTTATTCCCAGCGGAAAATACCACACTGCTGTGGGAAATGGCATCTGACTAGCACTCTTTGCCAAATTTGCTTGGTTCACCTTCATTTAGACTGTGGGAAAATAAAATCCAAATTTCCCCTTTTATGACTTTAATATCTCTGCAAACATGAATTCCTGTGATCTTTGTAAAGTTTTGTTGGCAGACTGTGCCAATAAGAGACAGTGAGCACGAGACTTCGCCATGTTTTATGATGTGCTATAATGAGGATTCTCAATTCTTCCTCATTTTTGGGCAGATTTGATAATTACAGGGAGGGAGCAGAGCTTTCTTCTCCTATTCCATGGGAAGCTTAATATGTCTATAAGTGACAAAGACTGGGAAATGTGTGGCTGTGGGTGGATATTGTCAGAGTGGGGCTGTGCTGGTGGGAGGACAGCCTGGGGATGAAGGCCAAGTTATTGCAGGGATGGAGGGATGGTACTTCCATTGGTCAAGTTTGCACCCACTTCTTCAGGCAAGGTCCCACATGGGGTCCTTTGCAGATTTTTGGTAGAGGCAGCTGATCTGGTGCTATGCCTCCCAGCTGTGTTTGGGAAATGGGTGAGAGGGATGAACTCCCTCCCCTACCAATTTTCCTGCTGTAACACCCTATATTACATATATATACATATATATATATATACATTTATTTATTTATTTATTTATTTATTTATAATCCTACTCTAATATGAATCCTGAAAAGAAGACTTCAATGGAAACAGGAAGGAAGCAGGCAATAGGCTTTGAGATCTTTCAGGATGAAAGTCACTGTCTAAACATTATATGTAAAAAGCGCAAAAGACAGTGGAATTATGTTCTTTAAAAACATAAGTCCTTCTTGTCTTGGGAACTGCTCTGATAAACTCTGTACAGTATTGTAGGAGCTTGTTAAAGCTCTGAAATGCAGGATTAAGCAGTGCTGTAGCAGTTAGCAGAGTCAGACGAGTAATCTTATTCTATTGTAATTTTTTTTAGGTAAGATTAAGCTGGCATTACATTATATGTTTGTGGGCGAGGGGCCATTCTTCAAGGGATTAATTAATAGGATCAGCACTGTAAGATGCTGACATAATTTTTTCTAGGCACATTGATGCACACAGGCTTTTATTATTACTATTCTTTTTTATTTTTTAATTTCAATTTTAAATTCATGAATGAGATTGGGACTTTCTCTGGGCAATCAGAGCAGTCTGGGCAGCTTGCAGCAGTGGTGATGTCAGAAGCACCTGTCATCCTATAATTCATCAGGGACCACTTCTCACTGGCCTGGTGACCCACTAGTTGGTGACATGAGAAATACCACAGGGAGATGCCTGATGTCCCTTCTACCCAAGCTGGGCTGGGATCGTAGGGCTGTGACTAAGCAAATGCCTGACACTGCTCTGGCAGGCCTTTGAATGAGGCTGCTGTTGGTAAAGTCTTCCACCTTTCTGCTTTGGCTCTTTAGCCATGATACCTCCTCCGTGTCGCCTTTGGTTTGACGTGCTTGAACTTTTGCTGCTCAGGCCTGGAAGGTGGGAAAGGACATGGGAGAGCACGGCTGGGCACATGACGTGCAGTGGGAGCAGTGTGACATCAGGATAGGCACTGCCAGCCTGCCTCCCGCTGTAGCTTGGGAACTTCCCCATCATAAGGCAGTACCTCTGGCATCTCATAGCCAATATATAAGTATTGATGTATTTTTATATTAAAAACTCATTTATCTATTATAAATATTATGAGTATTTGTTTGTTTGTTTTTCCCTTGAGTGTTTAGAATCTCACACAGATTTTTGCAGTTGCCCTTTGATGAAGTGCAATTTGAAAGTGTGGGAAAGAAGAAACAGCATATAAAAAAATAAAAGTACAGTGGGGACACCTCTTCAACTACTCTTCCCTTAGTCTTTAGTTTTCTTGGGGCTGATTCTGCACCATGGGTGAGAGATGGCCCTTGCATCCCTAATACTGCCCATTGTCTCCAAGTTGTAAGTACATCTTTTGCAGAAGGAGAGAAGACCTACTAGAAGACACCACTTATGCCCTTGGAAAAGACCTAATGGTGGCAGACATACCCTAACTTATTCTGAAATCTTCCCCACTGCTCTGAATAGCAGTGTCACATGGATGTGTGCTAAATATATTCTGGAGTCTGTGGTGTCCCGACGGACCTCGAAGAAGGCATATCTTAGCTTTCTCTGGTCAGCAAGCGAAGGTCATGGAAGCAAGGCTTGGAGGATGGAGAATATTTTGTTGGTCTCATTGCTGTGCCAAGAGAATCTCCTCCCTTTCTCCTTCCCTGGCACAGCACTGAGGGAGGAACCCCACAGTAGAGTTCCTGCTTGGGGCCCTGGATTACAGCACATGCACTGCATCAAATGTCTTCCTAAAGCAGGGGAAAGAGGGAATGAGGTCAGCATTAACTGAACAGCTCCAAGTTAAGTGTCATTTAAAATGGGGTTAAAGTTTCAGGGCACTGTCACGTCAGAGTGTAGCAGCTTCTTGCTGGAAGAGCAGGGGATAAGTTGCAGGCAAATTACAGCAAGGGGGAAAAGAGACAACAAAGTGGAGTAGAAATGTTGTGTTCATTCTGTACTTCTCCTCCATTCCCCACTTAGCAAAGCATCTGTTTATCTCTCCTGTCCTCTCATCCTGCCTGTGGCAATGAGAATGCCCCAGGAGAGGCTTTTGTGCAGGATCCTGCCTGCTTTCTTTTTTTTTGTATCTGTCTGCACTAACCCTGTGCAAATTCTGCATGAGGCCAGCTGTGTAAAAACAAGAACAGTGGTGATGTTAATTCAGTACAACTATTGGATAGACTTGGTATGGCTTTGTATTGTAGTTCTGTAATGGGCTGTAGGAAAGCAGAAGGATGTTCTATTGATGAGCAGGCTGAGCCACAAAATCTTTGAATGTCACTCTATAAATATTTATTGTTTGTGTGTGTGTTTGTTCATATATGTGCTTGGACGTGACTACTTCCTACTACACTTTTTTATTCTGTCAACCTGGCAAGAAAGGTGGTAAAACCAACCCTTGTGAAGCACAGGGCATTTTTAGAACCTTTTAGAGCCTTTCAAATTTCTTTTATGAGGAGTGTTGTGCTAAGTTCCTTGGTGTTACAGCTACAAGAAACAAATTAGGAAGCAGTGCTAACATTAGTGTCTCACTACATATTTATCCAGCTAAAAAACCCCTAAGGTGGCCATAATTTACCAGACTGAAGAGCAGAAAGGGCTGGCACAGCCTCCTTATCAAGAAATGTAAAGTGATGACTTGCTTTAATTTAATCCAAAAGATGTTGGTGACTTGGTTGAATTTAATCCCAATAAATTAACCAGCTAACAGTCTGCAGGAGGAACATGCTAGTCATGACATGGGTATATCAGCTCTTCACCACCATTAATTATGTTGCATCACTGAAAAGCAGAATATGCATATTATGCAATTTTACAGCATGGCTTTCCATACCTAATATATTAATATAAATTGGAATTGCTTTGTACAGATGACTTGAAATGCTATGTGTTACCAATATACAAATTTTATTTACAGTTGCAGTTGGTGTATGTGAAATGACAGTATTAGACTTAAAAGTGCCTCTCAAGTTGATAAATGCCAACTTGATACTAAACACATTAATACTCAGTTAAAATTAGCAATCAATTTACTTGGATATTGGAGGTTAGCCAGGGATGGATCTGAAGTTGTATTAGGTATATCGTACTGGTCTGAATACATCATATGCTGTTGCAAAAGCATTGTGCTAATTTTAGCTTACAAAGAGGATGAAGATAAACTGCCTGCTGCTAGTTTGCCATATGCTATCCTGGTGATAATATTCAAGCTGAAAATATTCTGCAGAGAGTCTTATTGTTTCAGTAAAAGAAAAGTGGAACAGAGTTAAGCAAATTTCTGCTCTGTAAATGTATACAAAATAATGAAATAAAACAAACCTCAAATGCTGGTAGATGAGATCTGTGAAATTTGTTTTGGGTTTATTGGCTTTCATGGGAGTCAACAATTTATTTTACTATATATTTGATCCAATTGTATCCATTTCTCCCATGTAAATCTTAAAATCAATCTAAATAAAAATCGAACTTTGTTCTGGTAGGCAAAAATATAGTCTGAGTTACTCCTAACTAGTTAAGCCTCCCATCCTTCAAGTTTGGTACTGCTGAGCTGATTTTTCATGAGCTTCTCCCTTTGCTTTGTTTATTTAAAAACACAAAACATATTCTGGTTTCCATATGGGGAGGATTTTGCTTCTGTGTGTTCAGTGAGGAGCATTTGCCTTCTCCATCTGCCCCCGTGGCCAGGAAGGGGGTGTGTGAGGAGGGGTGCCCGGGCCCCTGGGGTTGCAAGGGCTGGGGGGAAGCTTTGCATTAGCAAGTGGTGAAAAGCTTGACCTTCGAGTGACCTGGGTCAAGCAAACCCCCTGCCGAAGTGTCCCATTTGGACACGGATACCTGTGGGGTGAGGGAAGAGATAAAGAAAGGGGGAGGAAGATAAAGTAATCCCATTGACCTGGGAACTTCTCAGATATTACAAGCGAGGGAACATCAGGAATAATAAAAGAGCGACAATATTTGCCTGCCCTCTGTATCTGTGTAATGTCATTTCCAAAGGGCTGGAGTAGATAATAGCAAATGTGCTTTCAAGTATCAGTTCAATCTCTTGAAGTGATGGGGAGGACTGGATGCCCTGATCTGATGGGTGCTGGAGAGTGTAATACAATCCTCGTCACTGCAGAGAGAATTGTATAAATGGACAAAGATCTGCTGATTACATCTTTTGCTAAAGTGTTAAGTAAAAGATCTGGCTATAAGAGATGACTAGTCTACTATTGTCTGGTCTTCTGACTTGTTTTTATAGGGGTTTGCACAGGAACAAATACCAATTACCAAAATAAAAGCAAGCGGTGCGGCCTGTCCATATCATGGTAGGACACATGCTCTTGAGTCAGCCTGGGCAGGAAGCTTGGCAGGTCTGTCCCCCACCATTGCCATTGCATCTTTATCTCTCTCCTTCATTGTTTGCCACTGAGTGCTTGAAATTCCAGTTTCCAAGTAAAAACTTCCTGTTTCTTGCATTTACATTCAGTTTGGTAAGACATAAATTTAGTTATCTATCAAGGAGGGCTTTATTTTTTTCCTCTCTCAAGTAAGGCAAGATAGGAAGAAGAAATTAATTATGATTTGGTGATAAGAGGTAGAATTTTGCATTTTCCCAGATTCTCTGTGGCAGGAAGTGTGAGGTTGTATTCTTGTGATAAGGGGATGGATGGGAGCTAAATTCAGCCTTTCCATCCTGAGTAATTTTAGAAAGAGCCCTGAAGTCCAGATCTTGCTTAGAAACAGAGATGGGCATATTCAGTCTTCATTAGCCATTGTTTCCTTGCTAGACCATTGCTGCTTGTAAGTTTTTACTGTTCTGTGCAGTATTTAAAGCTAAAAGTGCACATATTCTTGTAGTCATCTCAATCCTGTATTTCCCTCTGGAGAGTTTCTTTCTCTCCACTGACTGTGAAGGGACTCAGGGAGGACTAATCACCTCATTCACTTAGCTGGGCAGTCTGACTTAAATGCTTAGAGTGAGGAGGGATGAAAATGTGCTAAAACTTCCTTTAGGAAGAAAATGTTTGCTCTTTGTGGAGAATCAGAATAAAGTGTCTTGTACTGCTGAAGATTAGAGGAGTGGGCTCAGGTATTGTATCTGTAGGTGAGTCTGTCCTCTGCAGCTCCTGAGCACAGTGGTCTGAGAATCTCATGACATTTGTTGTGTTTGAAGACCTGCATGGGTAACTGAAGTGTTCAAAAATATTGGCGTTCATAGAAAAAAAAAATACATATATACTTTAAAGCAAAAAAAAATTATTTAGAGGGGGTGTTAGTGTCTGTATTCCCATGCCTAGCTGTCAAGAAGCCAGGATTCCAGCTTTTCCTAACTTCAAGAGGTTGCTTGTTTTATTAGTGCATACGTGGTTTTGTTTGAAGGTTCTCATATGACTGGGAACTGAGGACTTAAATATAAAACACGATGAATGGGGCTTCTGAAACTGTGTAGCTGTGCTTTGCTCAGCCTCCAACTAAACATCATTGAGGTCTTGCATGAGATGAGAGGCTCCTTGAGGGAAGCCTTGAAGCAAAATCTATTGCTGAGTTGAGGTGGTAGGAATGGCTATATTAAGCTTTGTTGTGCTGTTTGGGCACAGGGTCCTTTGGCACAGGCATTGCATTTGCCAGAATTTCTCTCTGTTTTTAAATATAAAATCAGAATTTAACCTACTTCTGCTCCAAACTAAGAAGATGTACATTGGTCCATTTAAGTGTACTTATAGTCATTCAAAAAGGCTCATTTTTCCATTTCATTTTTGTGGTTGTATTTATAGCAATCCTGACTAGCACATGAAGTAGATAGGTAAGGGGTTAATAATTTTTATGCAGAATATTGAACTCTTTTTTCCATTTTGAAGTCCACTTTGGATGCTGTCCTGAAAAATATCTGTGAATTGTACTCTGTGTCCCCACTGTGCCCCAGAAACGTGGAATTTGGTGAAATTCAGGGCTTGCTTCCTTGGAGGCTGTGAGTACAAAGCCTAAGGGTAGTGCTGGAGGTTTGCAGGCGTGGAGGGAGGGTGGGTTACTGGCAGCAGCAGTGTGGGCTTTCATTCAGCGCCTTGTCAGCTTGTCTTATCTGGGATCTTGGGGGATGGCTCTCTGGGGTGAACCAGGGAAGGGAGCTGAGTGAGATGTTTCCAGGATTGTCCTGGCAGAGGCTTGCTTGTGAGTCGTTCTGCTTGCTCTGCAGGAGTCATAACCAGCACAGATACTTGCAGTGCCTTGGAAAATTGGGCTTTCCAGCATGTTTTTTGGCTGCTCTGAGATTTTCACCTCCTTCTTTGCAACTCATGGAATCTTTGGATGTGCACCTGTCATCTTGAGCCTCTCCTTTCATGCTTTTTGGTGAGGTTCATGCGCAGCTTTGAATACGCATGAAGTCTCCTGGGCTGGCAAGGGGTGAGCAAAGGATAGCTTCCCCATGATCTTACAGGCAATTGCCCTCTCCAGGTCAATATTACCTTGTTCAGGTCACTGCTGAGATCATATTCATTGCAAATATGGTGCTTATGTCAAAGTATCTCCCTTAGAAACTGTTAAGTATAGGTGAGAATGCTTTTCAGCTGAACTTTCAATTTCAACCTATGATTATAGATGAAAATCTGCTTCCTCATCTGCCTCAGCCACAAATCGCAGGTGCAGCTGGTCAGGCATTTAAAATTACAGAATTCAGAGTTGCTTTGCATAGAAACCAGCATCACGATTAGCAATGGTTCAGAGACTGGCATTGTTGGGAACTGCTCAGATGATTTGCAGGTATTTATGAAAGCCTTTTCCAGTCTCAAGAGAATCACCTGTTTTGGCATCAGTGAGTACTGTTCCAGAATTGTGATGGGAAAGAGTGCAGATCTGTGACTCTGATTGCTTTTCTGCCTGATAAGCCTTGGTGACCCAGTCTTCAGGCTGAGACACTGGCCTGCAGATCCTAAGGCATCAGCCATACAGCAAAAGTTGTGTATGGAGGAAGAGAGCAGCTAACACACTGTTGGAAAACTGTTTTCTCAACAATGAGTTTATTAGAAGAGACTCATTCAGAGTGGAAGCAGGAAATACTATTTACTAGGATTTATTTGTGTGCTCCAGGATAATTTGAACACAGGTTTTCAGAGATTTTCTTTCTTTTTACACACATCTAAGAGCAACTCTAATATGTATATATATTACAAAGCTGTCCTGACCTTCATCAAAATAGTCTGCTAATGTTTTGCCTGCCTTTATCAAATTGCAGTATGAAAGAACCACTCTGATTCATATTTTTAAGGGATGTTATTCTGACCTCAAAAACTGATACTTCCTTAGCCAGTGCCAGAAAGCCCTTTCTGTGGTTGTAGTCCCCATCTTTTCAGCAATTAAGACTCAGGTGGCATCAGAATAACAAGTGATTTTAATAGCCACTTCAGGCACCTCCGTTTTGGAGAGGAAGCATGCAGAGCTTCTGCAGAGCCTCAGAGCTCTGCGGTGTGACCTCGAGTGACCAGACGCAAAAACCAGCGCAACTCCTGAACGGAAAGGTCTGCATCATCCAAACTGTGCTGACTCTTGTCCAAGAACACACTGTTTACCTGTTCCTTCCAAACTGGTCAATTTTCTGAAAGGCTGAGATGTGGGTGCTGGGGGATTTCTTACTTATCTCGGTGCAGCTTGGCTGGTTTTCACAGAGCTGCTCTTCACTAGCTTGTAGATGTACGTTGAGGATTGTGTTTTCTGTGTTGACGATTGAAGCTGGACATTCCCACTGTTGACCTAAATTTACTGCCTCTTTCATGTCTGAAAGTATTTGTATATTAATTTGCAAATGTGCAGGCTGACCATTCCAATCAAAAGCAACAAGACTAACCAGTTAACTCCAAAATGCATCTTGCTGAAGGCAATGTCTGAAAACACATTGCCATGAGCATGAAGCAGCCAAGCTTCTGTCTGGCCTTTGAGATGTGTACCCAGACCTTAATGAAGGGCGGGGTTTTCCTTTTTCCAATAAATAGATTTTGTTTGGAAAGGTGAGAGGCAGAAAGAGAAAATGTATTTTCACAGTCCTAAATAAAAGGCTATTTATGCCTAATACATTGGCAGGATTATTCCAGAGTAATTTGTCCACAAGAAAATATGATCCTTGTGTCACTGCCAAGGTCAGAGAGACCTATGGTGATCTGCAGAGTAAGTTCAGGTCACTCAAGTTAAATCTGCCCAGGGGCTGACTTAGCTCATGCACCACATTTTTTCCAAGATTAATAAAAGCAAACATCTTCTATAGATGAAGACAGAGCTAAAACTGTGGTCAGCTCTCTCCCTGGAGCCAAGGTCTCCTGCTTTTCCGTTCTCCTTTCCAGGTTGTTCCTTTCATTTCCTTTCCATTCTTCTCTTTTCCTGGCGTTTACAGGATGCTTAGAAAAGTCTGTCTTTTCCTTTATGAGGGAACCAATGCCTATAAAACCTTCCCTGATATCTGCATGGACAGGAAGGACATGGGGACGTTGCTGGTGTTTGACCCGGTGCGGTGTTGGCTTCTGTGTGTGTGTGGTGTGTCCTTGCACATCAGCTGAGAAGCACATCCTGAAAGCTGAAGTGAAAAAGATGGGGTGCACAGCAGAAATACATTTCTTGTTAGCCTCAGCTGGGAGGGTACCATCTGAACAGGATGTTTGGCAGTCAGGAAGGTGAAGCTGGTTTTGTAGGCACTGCAAGCCTGTCTCAGGAGGAGACAGATGGAGTGGTGAGCTGGGCAGGTAAGAGTCCTCTTCCGCCACTGTGGGTGGAAGGGGCAAGGCAAGGTCCTCAGCCCTTTCAACAAGGATGTGGTTGTTTCATCAGAAAAGCAAGATTCTTCTTCCTTGTGGTCTATACCTGCCATGGGGAAGCTGATGCCTGTGGTTTCAGCCTGCTAGAACCTGAGGTTTTCTTTAGCTTCCTTGGTTATTCATTCATGTCATTTAAAGTACATAAAATAACCGAAAGCTTTTACAGTTTTTGCTTTCTACACATTTCTACTGCTGTTGGTCTTAGAGATAATGACAACTGCCGTGAGTTGAAAAAGAAACCAGAAATAATTTTGGCTTACTTTTTGAAGGATGTAAACATTTTGTTTATTTTTTCTTAAGATATGGATGGCTTTTTGCTATGACCCAGCTTTGCTTTGGTCTGTGGGATTTTGGTTAAACACTCTTGTGAAGTCAAAGAGGTGAGCTGGATATGGCTGAGTTAACTCCTTTCTATCATTCATCTCTCTCACAGCTGGAACTGATGCCATGAGATGTAGTGACATAAATAATAATCAAATTCTGGGATGCACCAGAAGCTTGTCCCTTTCCTCCTATCAGTTTGCCTATTCAAGGTAATTCTAGGCAGGTAATATCTAGAAATATGTAGTGATGGAAAATGAAAGGAAAAAATAGAGTGAACAGGCACCTGTAGGTGATATTCAGGGAAAGTTTTTAAGTGTCCAGCATTGATCTGACTTTTCTTTCACCTTCATTGTGTGTTTTGGACTCTAACATCTGTTTGTTCCTGGATGATTTGCATTTGGATTTGTTGTCCGTTTGTTTTAATTTGGAAAAAATCCACACCTTAAACTGTAGCTGCACTGTAAATCAAACATCAAAACACCAGAAGCTGTGATCGAAAGTCGTAGGAAGCCAAAAACATAGCAGTGTCATGAATACATTAAGTTGGAGCCTGAGGGGATGTGCTAACTTAGTAGGACCGAAGTTCCTGAAAGGACTGTCACTGCCTGTGTGCCCCTAGGTAGGGACCGTCAGGGGAACTCAGGACCTGAGCCCGGTGGCCAGTGGCCAGCCACAAGCAGCAGAGCCAAGACCACCTTCCCATCACTGTTATTTCTCTCAAGGGCTCTCCAAGCCCTCTGAATTTTCAGGCTCTGCCATGGGGGCTGGGTTCCCACCAGCCACCTGGATGTGCCCTGACCTACCCCTCAGTACCACCCCACCTCCACAAACCCAAGGAATATTTAAGGGAAAAGTGCTTGCAGTGGAAGAAGAGTTAGTGGCCTGATCACCATGGTAGTCATTGCTTGATCCCTGTCATCCTTTAGAGTCACAGAATCTGGGCAGAGCAGAGGGCAGCAGGAGCTGTGTGAGTGGCAGCAGTGTGCCTGTTTGCTGGCCATCAGACCCAGTGTCACCATGCCTTCACATTAAAGCCTGCTTCAGCATTGATTTTTCCTATTGTGCCTTAAGTGCTACCTCATCACAGCAAATCTGCTTTTTAAGCTGGGAGAGGAGCAGTAGTGGAAGAAAATTTTATGTGAGCTTGGCTCTGCCAAATGTGCTCCTTTTGGCTTCTCACCCCCTTCCTGAGGAGCAGCCTCCCACTGTTGTCACGGATACTCCAGAGGAACCACCTTTTGCTGGAGGAGCATGAACAGTGGAGTTAGGATGCTGGATAGCAAGGAGCAGTGGGGAAAAACATTAATTCTGTGTATGCCCTTCCCTTGAAAGGTCTGGTAGAGGGATGCATGTTTTATAATTCAGGGGTTTTTCCTGAGTTTGTTCTGTGCATGGTAGCATAAAATTTTGTCTTTGAGGGGCAAACCAGGCTGCTTCTGAGCATCCCAGAAAGAGCTAGGACAGAATGAGGGGAGGAAATTCATGGTGTAGTCCAAATGCCATCCATTCAGTTCATGATTGCAAATGTTTCTTATAGTTCCTTAGAAAACAGGAGTATAATTGTTTTGGATCCAACTCTTGCCTCATTCATATGAAGCCCAGGCACTAGAAGATTCACAAGTCCCTGACGTTCTGAGCCTCTCTGCCCAGTAGTTTAGGCCAGCAGGCATGTGGACCTCAAGTTGAGGTTCTTCTGAGTGGACATGGCCAAACCTCTTCCCTGCCCTCTTCTCCATAGCTGTGAGATACAGGGTAATGCAGTGGGAATTACCAGGTTGCCTCGTGAAGGTTTTTGGAGTAATACTCCATAACAAACCTAAATTATCTTCCTTTTGCTTTAAGTACAAGGAAATAATTAATTTGTGTCATGGGTTTAAAGCCAGATGTTTTTTCACTGGCTGCCCAGTCAGCAGGGTTCAGGGGCTGGGATTTGCTGGAGCAAGTGGATCTTTATAAGGCTGTGTGACGTGATGGTTGGTTTTTAGCAGTGGCGGTGGAGATATTGTTACTGTCAAAAGAGGAAAGGTAGGTGAGGTGGGGACATTTTATTCTTATCACTTTTAGAGCTGCCTTTTGCAGTTGCAAAGTGACAATATATGTCACTGTATGTGGGGAAATAAGGGTATGTGATGCAGCCATGGCATGCAAAGTGAAGTTCAATGTTCGTTTTCTTTCATTTGTGTCTTGGTTTTTATTGTCAAATGATGTAACTGATGGACTAGGGACAGGGAAAGTTTTTTGGCTTTGATGCTACTTTAAAGTGGATGGCAGTAGAAGAAAATACATTGTGTATCCACGAGAAATTTTTTACTTGACACAAAGCACATGGCAACTTCCAATGGAAAATATCTCATGTGGGTTTGGTAGGTCATGAATCCTTGTTTGAGCTGCAGTTAGACTGACCTTCTCCTGTTCATTATGGCTGGGTGACTCTGGTGGCCTAGGGGATCCAGCTCTGCAAAAGAGTACTTGGGGCATAGTTCCTGCAGTGCAAACTGCAGCTTGGGCCAGCACTGATTGGTCTTGCAGTACCCAAAGTAAAATGCTTTTGTTTGGTTCAACAATCCCAAGTATTTTGTCTTGTCTTGCCCAACATTTTTTTTTAAACTATTTTTGATAGAACAACCTCATTTTGAATTATTAGGACAGTGTCAAGGTTCTGGCTCATATTTTCTGTTGTAAAATTGGAAATCTACAGTGTCTTCTCTGGAGCAGGCATCCTCTGTAGTAGGCATGTAGGCAGGGCACAAGGCAATTTAGCTGTGTTTAGGGAAGGAAGCCTACTTAAATGCTCCACATAATAAACTGTTTCTACAGATAACACATCCCTTAGTTTATACATAATATGCTTCTGAACTTAGCTTTGAGCCTCTTATAGCTGCTTGTGCTCAGTCCAAGAGTCAAGTGTCTTAGGAGCTGGATAAACACAAAGATAGAGCCAGTTGTTAAGGAGCTGTAGAGATTTACAGAAGTTGACCTCATGGCCATTTGGGGCATTACTTGGGTGTATTTCCCCCATGGTGGAGTTGTCCTGTGCTCCTGCTGCTTCTTGTGCTCCTGCTTTACAAGGAAGTAAGTCGGATGGAATCTAGTGGTGGATTTACCCGTGTCTCAGTTGTGTGTAGTTGACTTTTCATGGAGAATGCAACTGATGGGACTAGTTCTCCTGATGAGGTTGGAGAGGACAGATTTCATAAAAAAGACCTGTATTTGAGCAAAGAAAGGAAAAGCAGCTTTTCCCAAGAAGTTGTAGAGCCATCATGGTGGCTTTTAGGTTAGGGGAAAAAACTCCCCAACTTTTAAAGCTTTTTACCATTCTTGGTTAAAGCAGGATGTTTTTCTGTTTAGCCAGATACTTTTCTGTAGGGTATTTGCTTCCAACTGCTCAAAAGTAAACTTCTGTTGCTGGCAGCAGAAAGTTGTTTGCTTCCCATACAATGAGTTGCTTTCTTTTTAGTATTTCATTTGGTGATGCACAGCTCCAGAAATATGGCACAACTTACCCATAATAACGTAGTTTTCTGCACCTCATGAAGAAGTGCTTCCTGGTGCAAGAGAAGAGGTTTCCTGCATTTCAGCAATAAAAAGCTGCCAAAGAAATGGAAATGAGTAAAATCTGTGCGTTTTGCCCCACTATTTGTCAATGCTGTTTTTACTCTTTGCATAGACAACTGATTTGCTCATTGCTTGCATGAAGGGTATTCAAGTAAAAAAAAATGGTTGAGTTCCTAGAAAAAGGTGCTCTTGTCTCTGAAAAACAAAATACAATGATTTAAGAAAAAACTTTGAAAGTTTGTGAAATGCCACAGTGTAATTTATACTTCTCCAGGTTTCACTATTTGCGAATATTTGTGTAGGATATTTTTGCAACTGTGTCCTTTAGTATCTTGTAAATATGGATGCTATCTGTGACTGACAACATCCCACTGTTTATGTCATGATCTGAATCCTTGCATGAAACATGTACTGCATCTCCTTAAGAGATTTGTGCATACTCAGGCACGTGGTATTTGTTCCTTGCTAATCCTCATTTCCAACCTTGTTGTTCCTCATTAACTTTTTATTAAGTATATTTGAGGAGGCTTTCTCCTAAAGGAATATGAAAAAAAAAGGTCCCTCATCAACACCACTTTTCAAATTCACAAGCAGAGCTACATCATCATAGTAAATTATTTTTTGGGCATTCTGTAGGCCACTCTGTGCTGAGGTGATTGCCATTGACCTCAGGAGCTCCAGGAGTGGGTGCTTCTTCACATCTGACAATCCATGGATCCAAAATAATAGAAAATGCTTTTCCCAGTAAAGAAATTCCATAGTTATTTTATGTTTTCTGAAGTACATTTTTTGGTAGTCCCATTCTCATGCTTTGCTTGGGCATTGGCAGATTGAGAGCCATCAGTGAGTTAATGTTACATATGCAATATATGCATGTCTGTTTAAATTTTAAAATTATGTGGTTTGGGGAAATATTCTAAACTTAATGGCCTTTTAATGTTAAAATTTGTGTTTTTTCTCAATTGATAGGTACAGCTTGGTGTAGCAGCTGGGCACATACCCACAGACTGTGTCAGTGCCTTCCAGCTCTCTCCTGGCATACCTGAGCACTCAGCCCCTGTGCTGCTCAGCTTGCCTTTTTAGCCACCTTGCTCTAAGGAGGAATGATACTTCCTGAGTGGTGAACTTGTCCTTCAGTACTTGTGGACGTGAATAATAGCTGCACTGATTCATGTCAGAGTCATTTGGGTGTGACTTCTGCTCACCACATTCCTGTGCCAAGTTGGTTGTGTCTGAAACAAATTGAAAAATATATACATATAAAGAATTCCCACATTCTTTGGTTGCCCAAATCTGTTCAAAGCTGGTGGTCTGAAATGATGATCCTTGTT
The DNA here is from genome assembly GCF_035770615.1 of Melospiza melodia melodia. Lineage (NCBI taxonomy): Eukaryota > Metazoa > Chordata > Aves > Passeriformes > Passerellidae > Melospiza > Melospiza melodia. Next base: position 101,154,354 of record NC_086196.1, on the reverse strand, counting down.
CTATTTCCTGTGAACATATTCCCTCTCTTGCTTCACAGAAAAGTTTATTGCATCTGTGGACCTGCTTTTTTTGAGAATTTATAATTTTGTACCTTATAGGAAAATGTCACACATAAACCTAGTTTGCTCCATAAAAAGTTGTCATGGTGGATGTGTGGGTAAACTGGAGTTTTGTTTCTGTAAGGGATAACACAGGTAAAGCTGTGGAAATCACAGGAGTTACTCTAAATTGGTATATGACACAGAAGAAAGGTTAAGGAAAGCAATTTTGCCACTTACAATCTCTCTAGTATATTATGTTGCTTGAAGCTAATGAATCTTCCTTTCCACTTACTTGGAAAGGTTACTGAAAAGTTTTTGGTTCTTGGAATATTTAAAAGAGAAAGGAACCAACAGAGCTGTGGATGGACAGCTAAACATGGATGGACAGCGAGCAGTTAAATACTTAGCTTTGGCAGTTTAAGATTTCTCATACTACCAGAAGCAGGAATTTGAGGAACTTGCATTTAAATGATTGCAAAAAATTATGATAGAATTAGGGGAAAAAAAAGACAATACTGAAAAGACCATTAATTTTGGGCCATCATGTTAGATGTTTCAGTTCATAGCACTGAATGCATTATAAATCTATTACAGAAGTCAACAGGTTTTGTCCAAACACAGTGTATATTTAAATTATATTAGCTCATGAAATACAAAAGTAAATGCAAACTGTGAAGTTCTTCTAGGAGGCAGAAACTGTTTTTAACAGGAGACATTTGGACACATACAAATAAGTTGAACATAAGGAGCTTTTAGTCAGTCCACTTAAAAGTTGCTCCAGGCCTTTCCTAGGGCTTCTGGGTGCACATCTTTAACATTTTCTCCTGTGAACTCCTTAAAGCGGTGTATTTAGATTCCTGTGTAGAACTGGGCTGTATAAGCTGGAAGTGTTCATCATATTGTTTGGTATACCTCAGCAAAGCCGGTGCCCTGCTCTTCCCCTCTCCCAGAAGATTGAACACTAGACCCCAAAAGCCCTTTCAGATGTCCTGTCAGAGGAATGGGAAGCAGACTTGATAGTAGGACAGGGCTATGTGGAGTGAGAAATAAGCTGTTACACCTGGTGAAGGTACTTTTAGTAAAGCTGTATTTGGAACTTTGATACTGAAGGTCCATTAAAATCATTTGAGGATGGTCATCTAAAGAGCTCCATGCAGAGGCATGGGTTTTGTAGTCAAGCAAAAGGCTAGAGTTTTTAGAACATCTGAATTTCCCATCCTTTCAGAAACCTCCATGACTTGGGATTGGGAATATTTATGTCATATCTGGGCAGCTTCGATGGTTGAGGTTTGAGAGTAGATTTGGGAGCTGGAGTGGCTGAAAGTCGCCCAGCTGTGCCACACTGCCAGACTTCCCAGTGTCGCGGGGTGATGACATTTACCTGGAGTTTGGTGTGGGAGTGAGGGAGAGTTTGAATCACCAGTAAACTCCTGCCACAACCATGGCTGCTGAAGGCAAGTGCCTGTGCCAAGTTGCTCTCCAGAAGCACCTATTTTGTCAACAAAGGTTTATAACATATCATCCGGGACAAAGAGAGCATTACCCACTTGAGGGGCTGCTATAAAGTCGCTTGCCCTTTGCTGCTTCTGCCTCTGATTTTTGGGGGAGTGGGAGGGGAAGGGAGGTTGTAAGGCACGGTGACAGTGGAGAGGGGAACGCAGTGAGAGGAGCCCCTGCTGGCATGGCCAGTCTGAGCCATTCAGCAGGGCTGAATACAATAAATGCTGCTTTATCCCTTCTTGAATGGAACAAGATAGCACAGCCTAAATGCCTGGGTGTGCTTAAATAGGCAACTCTGGGATGCTGGAGTTGAGGGCGTTTGAAATTGGAGCTCCCCAACAGCCAGGGAGCTGCCACAGGTCACCTGCCTTGCTCCGTGGGGATTGGCCCGGGTCTGTCAAGAAATCGTCCATGGACGAATTGTAGTACAAATTCCTTTCTCTGTTGGTTGGCCTCTTTCACTAGACCATGGCCTATAAAAAATTGTGTAAAAACAATTCTTAAATATTATTTGAAAGGGCAAACGGCCATGCTGAAAGGTTTGACAGTTTGACATATAGCGCCTGGTTCTGCTCGCCAGGGAACGGGCGTGCGGAGTCTGGGCTCTCCTTCTGCTCCTTACAGGCTCTGCGTTTGCTTTTTTTTTTAAAATAGCATCTAGTTGCTGTGCAGAGTTGCTGTGCTCCCAGCAATTTGACAGGCAACGAGTCTGCTTCAGTGATCTTAAATCCTTTTAGACTAATTTGCGAGCGAGCAGAAAAACAGCTAGCACCTTCGGATCCAGCACTCAAAACCAGGGAATCAGGTATTGCCAATTAAAGTGCCATTTCCAACCATCATATCAAGACAGATTACTTGCAGTTCCTCTGATAATGTCACGCCATGCCTAAAGAGAAAGTGAGACGGAATTTCTCCATGGACAAAGGATCTGCATGGACCAAACTGATCGGGGAGCAGGGCAGAGGGAGCTCGATGGGGATCATGCACACACCCACGCATATGTGCAGCATAAAGGCGAACGCTGCGCCCGCTTTGACCCCAAATAGCCATGGGCCATTCTGAAAAGCCTGTGGCCCCTCAGTCACTGGCCTACTAGTTAATTGCCACACGGACTTCGTGACACATGGGCAGATAATATGACATTTTCGGTTTCTGTCACTAGCAAACGCCACAGCGTTGCTTGCACTAGTTGCTAAGAAGCTGTCAGAAACCATTAGCAGCTGGCTAAAGTTGCCCTATGGCATTTCCTCATGGCATCAGCAAAACAAGCATAAATCACCCAGCGGAGCCTCCCGCTATACTAATGAGGCTGTAAGCTTGTTTATGGACTAGCATCATTTCTATGATTATTTCCACCTTTTCAGTTCGCCTTCATTTGGCGGCAGGAGAAGTCAACTTCAGGAGCAGAGTTGCCACCGACATTTTACAAATGCAATTCGTAGCTGCTACCGTGTGGCTGGTCAGTGGTGCTTCAAGTTTGTTTAGTGATCTTTAAAAGGAGGAAAAGAGGGGGGGGAAAAAGAAAAGGAGGGGGAAATCTCTGGAGACCTCACAGAGGTGAGTGTATCGAGTTGCAAAGTAGATGGAAATACTAAAATCCACAATTGACCATTTAGACTTCTCTCTGTGGTTTCAGTCTTTACGGGATCAATTTTCCATTTAAAAAAAGTGGAAGAGGTTAAACAATTTACAGAAGTCTACTGAAGCCTTTGCTCCAAGGATAGCCGGGTGCTTTCTTATCCCCTCACTGCTTTTCACTTTCTCTAACTTGTGTTGGTTGAGGCCAGGGTTTATTGTTTTAGGCTTTTCTGAACATACACCAGTATTTACACTGGATTGAAAGCATTTGCTTCCAATGAAAATCTTGTCTTAGATTACAGCCCAGCAGTGTAATTTCCCTCCCAGATGGGAGTAAAGTAGCAGTATTTGCCTAAAAACAGTAGGAAGAACAAACTATGCATTAAGCCAAGGCTGTTTTTGGCTTGAGCTAATGATGTAACAGAAACCTTTTATTTGGGATAGGTCACTGCCCGGGATTGAAGGAGGTGATCTGGCTCGCGCTTGAAAGGTTTCTCCATTGTATCTACATAAGTCTTCACTTAAAAAATCCTGTTCCTAATGCTTCTGCTTTCATACAGCAGAAATAAACAGGAAAGGTTCTGGGGAGTGTTATAGGTGGAATGCAGAAAGCTTTTCCTCCCCTAATGGAGGATATAATTCAGGTGCCCTGGAGGCATGCTTTCAGGAATTCTTTTGCCCGAGGTAATGGGAAGCTAAGGCTGCTTGAAGGCCTTGATTATCTATTGATGCACAAAGCTGGAAAAAAAGTCATCTCCCTTGGATTATAGTAGATATTTCCATAAATTATCAATGAGTCCTCCTCCCATCAGGCATGAGGCAATGCCTGCTAAATTAATCTGAAGGGGGTTTGAAATGAGTATATTTTTAAAAAAATGGGGTGGGGAGAGAGGGTGGGTGGACAATGGCAGGGAGGTGGTGAAAGGCAGTGTCATTAGGTTAGAAGCTTTTCATTTTTAATCAATGAATGCGTAATACTTTTCTTTTCCTTGTTTGCCTCTTGCAGACAGAAAGTAGATTAGCCCGTGGAATTTTAAATGCTGTTGAGTTGTTTCCTTTGCTCATGTTTCTTTTATGAATTATTATTTTATATGGTGAATTGCTTCTCTGTATAAAAGCCTTTTTTTACGTACTGGGCTTTCAAAGAATTTGTTGGATATCTAATTTCTTCATAAAAATCTTGTGTTTGTCTGTAACTACTCAAGGTTACAGTTTCATTAAAGACACAGGCCAAGTCATAAGGACAATTATAAATTTGCCACGCTAAGAATATAGCACTAATAATAGCTTTTTTTTTTGGTGCTGAAAGCTGTTTAACAAATCATGACAGTCTGCATCCCTTTTTTAAAAATATATTTTATTTCTGTCCCTAACAGAGACAGTTTGTATTCAGCCAAACTGAGATTACTTTCTTCATCATTCTTGCCCAGGGGTGCAAAAAACACTTGCCTAATAACATCACAACTCCGTGTTGCTACAAATACAGTGTCTTTGGAAGCCAGGATATGTTGTTCAGTCCACACGCATTCAACACAAAGACTTCTTTGCTCTGTGGGCTTGTTTATAAACTGCTTTCAGTGTTTGCAACAGAAATTGCATGCAAACTGCTAGGCACTGCAACTTTTGTTTTCCCTTGGCCGCTAAGCCATCAGCCCAGACCCAGGCGGGCTGTTGCGCAGTGGCATCCTCCCACAGACGTGTTGCTAATGTGATGAGAGCTGTCTGAGACCTTCTCTGCGTTAAGGAAATTCATTCTGGATCAGTGATTGTTTCACAGAAGCAGACACCTATTACAAATATGGCACACTGGCACAAAGCAGGGTGTTAATTCCTAATGGTGTATGTCAAATTTGTGCCTGCTTATCCCCCTCTGAATTTCTTTTGGCTGGGGCTGGGAAGAGGGGACCCAGTTAGCTACCCACGTCCTATCAAAGAATCAGGGGAAGTCCAACATCTGTAAAAGACTTAACATAAGCAATGCCTCAATAATCTGGGTTTTTTTCTGAATTTGCTGAGAGCATATGATGTTGCAAGGGAGCTGCATTCACCCCACTTTTCACACCCCAGGGTGGGATGAGGCACCCAGCTTCACACATGTCATGATCCCCATCCCAGAACACCCTTGATGCTTTCCTAATTGTCAGCTCAGCCAAAGTAGCTGATTGGGATGAATCTTTGGGAAGTGACCTAGTGTGAAGAAGAGCCAGCATTTCCACCTTTGCAAGTTGGATGCTTGCAAATATTTTTTATAATTTGTAAGCACTTTTTGTTCTGGGTTACAATGGCGGAGATGGCCACACTGTCCTTCAAGATAAACCGGCATGGGGCTAACACATTTCTGAGCCCCTCCCTCTCCCCATGTCTCTTCCCCCCCCTTCCCCCATCCCCTCAACCCCTGGTGAATTACATTGTTAAAGAATTTATACCTCATTTAAATATTCATGCAGTTTATACCCAAAGCCAGGCTTCGGCTGAAGTATATAAAGGTAGCATAAGTCAAAATTTGATTCACTATATTTACAGGTGACGGCTTGGACAACAGTGTAGCTTCCCCCAGCACAGGTGATGATGATGATCCAGATAAGGACAAAAAGCGACATAAAAAGCGTGGCATCTTTCCCAAAGTAGCCACAAATATCATGAGGGCATGGCTGTTCCAGCATCTAACAGTAAGTGAACTCTAGATCACATATGCAAAATAAAACATGGGTAATGTCATAGTTGTAGTAGTCATAGAAAGCAAAAAATACATATGATGTTGCTGCCAGGCAGTAGAGGGACTTTTCTGAGCAGAGTTGTTGTTGCCTCATTTGCTAGATGCCAGGGGAAGAGCATAGAGCGTATGTTTTTATGGTATGGGGGTTTTTTGTGTGTGTGTTGTTTTTAGATTTGTTTGTTTGAGACACAATTGTTAAGGGGACATCGCTGCCAAATGTGATTTTTACTTAAAGCTTATATGAACAGAACCTTACAGACCTGTCCTGCTTTGCAGTGGGTATCACTGCATTGGAGCGCAGAGCAGCATTTGGCCCCTGGTTCTGTGCTCCAGAGAATTGCAGAAAACAATTGGGGAGATTAAAAAACAAAGCCAAAAGCTAACAAAGACCTTATTCAGATGTTTGTCAGAGATCATCAGAAGCTTCATGATGAAAGGTCTGAATGTATCTGGTTTAATAGCAAAGTATAATTTTTTTCTTTGAGACATTCTCATTCCCAGAGTGTAAGTTACCCCTGTATTTAATGTTAGGAAGTGATGGGGGTATGCATAGTTATTTCTGTTACCACAGCTACCTGTATGGGGTTATTTATTCCTGGGATTAGAAATCAAAGCTCTGTACAGGTGTGTGGGGTTAAGCTGGATGCTGCAGCTGCTCTCAAGGCTTTATAATACACACCACACCTTCAAACATTAGCCACTAGAAAAATGTTTCTAATGCCATTCTCCTTCTTCATGAAATTATGGTGATCTGTTACTGTGTTTTTATCCACTGTGGGGATCTGGGCTTTGAGCCCCAGGTTTTTCGCCTCAGCCTTTCTGTGCCAGGAGGATAAGGGTCAGGAAAGGGCTGCTAGGGTGTCTGCAGGTGGTGGTGAAGAAGGGCTCCTGCCTCTAACCCCGTAGCTGACTCTCCCCTGCCTGTAGCTAAGGGTCAGGATGAAACTAGAAGCTGGCCAGCTTGCCCAGCCCTGGTGGGAGCTGTGCCAAGGGTGTACTCCTAAAGAGGAGGAAGTGCTCATGCACATCACCCCTCCATCCGCTGCTGAGCCAAGAAACCAGATATCTGCCATGACTCTTGTCAGCACGGGGATCAGGCAGGGAATCCTGTCCTGTGCGCTCCTGGGTTGCTATGAATGAACCTTCATGTTGGAGCCCTGCTCCTTGGAGGCCAGAGAGGGCCTCAGATATCTCCAGGTTAATCTCTCTGGCAGACTCCATGTCAGCCATGCCCCAGCTTTGCCAGGTCCTCAGCCCTGTCTGGTGTGTTCATCGCTTCCCAAAGGCTGAGGTCCCTTTGGTGGTGATAGCTCCTCCTTTGTAGGTCCTCACCCAAGATGAGTTGACACCTGGTATCTCTCTGCAAGTAGATGTGAGGTTAAGGACATCCACCCCCAGAGCAGTCCATGGGTGATGTGCCAGCAGCAGTGCTCACACCAGCCTGATGTACCTGTTAGGTACTCTTAGGTTCAGGACTCAGGGGAGGCCCTGGGAGCTCTGCAGTCAGGACAAGGCACACCAGGGAACACTGAACAACTGCTTGTCAGTTCCTGTAGTTTCCCGTGAGGAATTGCAAATTAAGTACTATAAATATTTTTTTCCTGAAAGTGGCCTGTTTTTGTGTTTGTGCCAGTAAATAAAGCATCACCTTAATCTGAGCACAGGAACACAAAGGTCAATACTGGCAAACTGGGCAGTCTTCAGTGCACTCTTAGCCTGGGCATTCCAAATGCCTTCCTGGGAATATGGCAGAAGGCTACAGGATGTCTCTAAAAAGCCTTTGTGGTGGGAGCCGCCCTGTGTAGAGCATTTAACTACATGAGCTTGACCTGACCCTGCAGCTAATTTCATGCTTAGTCTCAGGACCAGGGAACAGATTGAACAGACCCCCTCGCTGTTTCACCTGTGTTAGGTGCAGGGTTTTAGTGGCTTTTCGCTCTTCTCCTGTGTGGTAATAGTGTTCAAAAGAGGAGAGTGCCTACTGAGCTTGCTCCAGGCTCCTAGCAGCCCCTGGGAGACAATATCTGGACATCTGCTTGTAAGGTGGTCTCTGCTTCTGGAAGACTCAAATACAGAAAGAACCATTCCCTCCAGGACCTGTGCAATGCTGCATTTTCTATCTTGTAACACTGAGCTAAAGCTTGCTTTAAAAATCCACCATCCCTGGTGCATCCCCGGTGCATCCCCAGCCATGTGAAGCATGCAGTTTTTTTACAGGGCAGCATGGTAGATTCAGATTTATCTGATCAGTTCAGTAAAACAGAATTGGTTTATCCAGTCTGACCTCCAGGCAGGACCTTGAAACACACCCTAAGTAGGATCTTGGACAGTTTCCTTGAATTAAAACATGTCTGAAGAACATTGTAGGCTCTTCCAAGCACTGGAGCAGCAGAGCATGTTCATAGGCTTCTTGAGGTGCAAAAAACACCAAAACATACCCAGGCCCAAAAAATGGCTGTGATAAGAGCTGAGGAGTAGTGGGGGGAGAGACTGAAGGAATTAAAACTCCTGTTCATTTTTGAGGGCATCTGGGCTTCATGGCTGCTCTTATAACACTGCACAATGGTATAGGTGGTGTCCCCACCTGATGTCCTTGCTGCAGGAGGGAGATCATCCTGAGGAAACCAGAGATCCCATACAGTTTGTTTATTTATTTATTTATCCATTTAATTATCAGTGGATTTGGTCTTCTGTAGGGTGAACACCAGGTCCTCCATAAAGTGGGAGGTGAGGAAAGACAGAGGGGTGGTTCTGTTTAGGCAGGGGATATGACTGGTGATACCTCTCTTTTGCCCCTAGCACTTTACCTGCCTTCACTTTGCCATCTGAAAAATCGCAGAGAAGAAATGAGCAGCAGTTGAGTGCAAAATCCGGCATCCCATTGACCATTGGTGCTTCCTAACTGAGGTGTTAGTTGGGAGTCCTCCTTTTCAAAAGCAGGAGATTTTTTCACAGTTGTAATATTAATACACATCAGTGGCATGGAATTACATAAAATAGACAGTAATTGCTATGTCTGTCATACTAATAATTATTGGTTGGAAAGACCTAAAATAAATATTGGACAATTATAGCCTTTCAAAAGTGGATAGGTTGGGTTAGTTCCTTCTATGCAGTTATTCCATCTCCAAGAGCTTTAAGTCTTCCTCTGTGTACTGACTTCATTTCCGAAGGTTTGTCCCCTAGTTCTTGTTTCATGCTCAGGAGGAAATTAATTTTTTTCTCTCCGGATGCCGAAGTGTTTGGGCAGGAGTTCCCACTCAGTGTCAGGCTCCAGCACCACCCCCCCCTCCCCCAGTATTTTGACTGATGTGCAGAACTGAGTTGACATATGCCCAAAGGGTAGGCAAGCACTGTCCTCTGCAGATGCAGGCAGTATGCTCTGAAACTTCTCAAGGGATAAATCAGGGGATAAATTCATCAAAATTGCCCTTTTTTTCTCCTCTTGGAATAATAACAATAAAAACAATCAGCTAAAACAATTGCTAAAGTGCTGACCAGACTCACATTTGCAGGATATTTTTTTAACTCTTTGATGTTCTGATTTAATTTTGCTTAAACATCTGGGTTGGAAGAGCTGCTCAGGTGGGCTGTTAGTTGGGCAAAATGTAGTTGTGGAGCTTGTCAAAATTTTTCATGGTAGTTTATGACACCATCTCATGAATTTGGAGGTTTATGAAATCTGGTTTTAGGATTTTGCTATAAATTTGAGATGGAAGCTAGTTACTGTCTAGAACAAAAGAAAAAATAAAATAAGAAGAATAATTTGGTGAGGAACTGCTAAAGTTGAGTCAAAATTGAGAAAAGTCTTGTGGAGTGACATCAGACGAGCATTAAATGCCATGGCAGGGTCTGGATGAGGGACTGAGGCAAACCAGTTCTGTGCTTTGCTTTAGAAAGTCACCCTAAGGATAAATTCAGGGTGTGTTGCAGCCCAGCAATGTTTTACAGGCCTTTTAGACTTCTAAATTTTTTTTTTTTAATTTTTTTTCCTTGATCACTTAACACTCAGGGGTCATCTCTCCTCCCAAATTTTTCAAGCATATCTCCTCACTGTAATGTACATCCCTCAGTGAAATAAGCGAAAATCTTGGGGGAGGGGAATTAAAAAATAATCTTGCTTACAGTTAAATCTGTGTAAATTTAATTGTGGCAACAGAGTTAGTTTCTGCTTCAGCCCATCCTAGGCTTTTGTCCCAGCAATGGTATTATTGGTACTTGGAATTGATATAAATACCTTTTTGTTCAAAACTAGGAGAAGGGAGTTTGTGGGGCGTTCTTTTCAAGTGTTTTTACTTATTGCGAATACTATGCATCCTTTAAATCCAGCTTAATTTAAAATGTTGGGATTCAAACCTCATTTTGGGGATTATACAGTGTAATTGGTTTGTTATATGATGAGCATTTGATGATCTTCACATTCATCATCTAATCAGGCAAAAAAAAAGCCATAAAATTATAATCCCAAAAGATGTTTAATAACAATTTAAACTATTGAAGGCTTTATTTAAGCACATTAGGGGATTATAAACTACTCCCTTTTAATGGTGCCAAGAGGTAGATTCGAGGACTTCAAACACCTTTTAAAAAACAAATTGCCATGATTTAAAAAAAAAAATGAATGGGCTGAGGATTTCTTTCATGTAAATCCCATAATTTAATCATTATTTTTAACTGCTTTTAAAACAATTTCCTTAAGTGGTTAAATCTTACTGAAAGGAGAGACTGAGCAGAAAGTAAAAGACATGGCTGAAAGGTGTTGGCTTTAAAGTGAAAGGATTTTTTCTATTATGTATCTGTATTTTTAACCTTTATTGATTACTTGATGCCATGATATGAAACAAAAAAAAAATTAAAAATAAGCAATATGCAATCTATTTAGTAAAGCTGTTATTTTTTAAAAGAATTTACTGGAAGTAGATAATTTGAATCTAGTGGAGGAAAATAGTCCCCATCACTTTAAGGATGTTGTTGTGATAGAAAACTTATGCCATTTAATCCTGTAAGTTTTCTTTTTATATTAATATTTTACTGGCTAAAATAAAGTCCAAAAAGTCTTTAAAGTCAAAACAAGTCGATTTCATGTCTTTTCTCATCCCTCCATAGTTATGAGATTTTGCCTTGGGAGAAGCATGGGGTTAATTTGGCTGCCTGCCCCTACTCCCATGTGGGATGCTTGCCTGGTTTTGGAAAGGAGTATAGTGAAAGGGCAGATGGGTACAAAACTTAGGGTACTGAAGACATGAAAAGGGGAGAATGCTTGGCTAAACCAAATTTTCTTTGTTCTTCTCTTGAGAGATTTGGAAGCATTAAAACAAAATAACAGCCCTTCCCTCCTCCCACCTAAAAAGTGCAGCTTGCAGTGACTCTCCATCCTGCACCAACTGGTACTTGCTCTGCAAAATGCCGGAGGGCTCCTGGAGCTCATCTGCGTAACAGGGGTCAGGTTTCCATATATCGGACTCAGAATGGGCGGGGGTGTCCTCCCACTTTATCCCAAATACGCAAGTCTCCTCTTTGACTTGATTTCATTGTGGACAAAGCTGTAAAAAGCTTTCTTCCACATCTGCAAGACTTCTCAGTGCCAGCTGTCCCAAATTCCTGGGAAAAGCCAGGCTTTTTAGCTTCTCTTGAGTCACTCATGCACCGCCATCCCCTTGACTGGGAAGGTGGGAGCCGGGGCTTTTCCTGCTCCTGGCAGCAGGAAGATCTATCAGGAGAACCAACAAAAGTGTCTAGCTTAGGCTGGTGTAAGAAACCCACAAGGAAGGTCCTCAGCTCCCTTCTGCTGAGGGAGGTGCTGTGGCAGTCTTCTTCAATGGCAGAAAATGCAGAATGTTTTTGTGGGAGAACGTAATTGTTCTGAGGCTCTGTCCCAATTGAGCTGAGAGCTCCAGAAAGGAGGACAAAGAGGATTTAGGTAGCTGTGTTTGAATTAACTTCTTAACCCTTCAGAGTTTTATGGAGGACAGTGACTGTTGAAACCTCCAGCATTTTCTTCAGTTGTCATCAAATCTGTGGCTCTGACCTGCTGCCCAGCTTCCAAGAACTGGTCCATTTTCTAGCATGAGGGAAATTTTGCTGTTTTAAAAGGAAACTGTTGGATTTTGGGTGATACCCTTGGCAATGCTGCTGTTGCTCCAGTTTCATGATTTCTTGGAAAGAGCATGTCTCATGCACTGTCTTGTAGATCATTTAAGTTGTCAGTGCTGGGCTGTCCTACATAACTTTGGTTTTAGAACAGAAAGGAAAAATAGAGGATGCTTTAGTCAGTTAGTTAGGAAAACAGATTATTTACTTAGGCTCTTCTCACATTCAGAAGTGTGGTGTAGTTACAGCATCTGTTTTTTTAACACCTGTGATTTAGCTCCACTTCTATTGAAGACAGCCATAATGTCTAAACTACAGGATATGTGGCATCTCATCAGGGCTCCTCACAGGTCTTGGGAATGGCAGTGATCCAGGGAAGTATTTTGGTGGAAATTAGAAGGTAGCCAATAACCAGACTCAACAAGATTTTAGAGAGAGAGAGAGAGAGAGAGTGTGTGTGTGTGTGTGTCTGTTCCCAAAGGACTATCCTGCCTTTTCCCCAGTTTCCCGCAGTTTCTAGCTTGGAGGCACTATTGTGCCAATGTGGAAGCCACTAGCACATTAAAGAATTTGAATTATTTTGAAGCTGCTGAAACACATTAGTATTTCGACACGAGCAGAATTTCACATCTGAGTAGAAGCAAGGGAATACTGAAAAGTTGAAACATGATAAACATTAATTCAGATGCTAAATTACACTTGCTCTGGTTGTACTAGAACTCCTTTTGTTTGCATAAATATTCTCGGAAATGAGTTAACCAGCAAGAATGTTTGCAGTAATAAGAATTTTTAAGTCAGCAGTAGATGCTTTGCTTTTTTCTCCACCCTCTCCTTTCTTTTTATATTTGCAGCTGTGATATTTTGCGTGCAGCTTCATTTTTTAAATTAGCCTCCTCCAGTCAAGACACGGCAATGTGTTACACGATGCACTGTCCTTCTGCAGTGAAAGCAGATGTACAAAACTCAAGTATCACCTTCGGAAGGGGGACAGAGAGGGAGGGAAGAAGTTTGGTCACCAGTTTTTAAATCTGGAAGTATCCGTGGAAATATTTTGGCGAATAGTTTGCACTATGAAGTGCATTAAAGGCAGCAACAGTATCTTGGCAAGCAGTGGGTGAGCAGGAAATGAGGATAAATTAACGGGCTTGTTCATTATTAGTTGTTTATTTAGCTTGTCCTCTAACACAGTTGCTACAAAAGAGCCTATGTTGATTCTCAGATATGCTTATGTGTGTAAGCACCAATGTTAATTTTTTTACTGGAAATCTTACTCTTGAAGCAGTTTCACAGAATGCCAGTGTGTAGCAAATGACTGAATCAGATCAGGTAAAGTGCCAAAATATGAGGCACCAAACCAGTTGGGCGCATATCTGATGTGATGTGTTAATCTGTGGTGTAAGATAAGCTGCCTTTCAAATAGGGTCACATTTGGAAGTGGTACATCAAGTTGTGTAAGATGCATTCCCTTGCTTTGGCATACACTATCCTACATCTGTTTGTGTGAACTTAACCCTTGTCTGGATAAACCAAAGCAGTGATATTGTGGTGACTGTAGTCTTTTTGTTATTCCAAAGAGGCATGAGAAGTGACTTGGTTTTTTACCCATTTTAAACAAGTTTTGTTTCCTTTTTCCTGCATTTACCTTCAGCTACACAGAGTCTGCACTGTTACAGCTTACATGCTTTTACTTGTTGCACTTATTCAAGAGACTCTAATTCCTAATATTAAGTACTTATGTTTGCTGTTTGCCCATCAAAATTATCCAGAGAAAAATGTTCCTTTGGAAAGAAACCTTTTTTTTTTTGATGGTGTAAGTTGAAATTTTCCATGGGTAAGGCCATCCTTTCCAACAAAATGCTCAGCTGAAAATCCAATTTTCAATATTCATGGAGTCATTATTCATGGAACAAATGTATTCATAGAATTTTTGAGGTTGGAAAAGACCTTTAAGATCATCAAGTCCAACCAATCTTATCTTATTGATGAGTCATCATGGTACTTCTTGCTTCTCACCCTCTAAGCTACAGCAGTGCTAAATATATGTGTACAGAGAAGGTAAGTAGCCAGAAAAGAGTTTAAGTTAATATGTAGTTATCTAATTTACCTCGCTTTTGCATCATTGCCTGATTTAGACCCAGAGTATTTAGTGGAGTGCTCGTTTCACTTCAGTGGCGGGCCATCATTTTAATAAGGCAAGGTCTAGGAGCCTTACCACTTCATCTTTTGCTTTATGAAGCAGAAACTTCTGCCCAGAAAATACTTCTCAGATTTTAGATATATTATGAATATTCTTTTCTTGGCTACTAGTTGGCCCCTTCTAATCCAACCTGTACAGCATTAAACATTTGGAAATACTTAAAAAAAAAACCTGACTACAACAAAACTTTCTCACAATGGATCTTCTGTCCCAGTGATCCAAAAAGCAAGGTAGTCATGTTAGTGACACTAAAGTGGTCACTTCAGTCACATCAGTAAAACCAAGGGGCAGCTCATGATATAAAGATGTTTTCCAGGATCTGTTTTTGAACTCAGAAAGAAAATTATGGGACTTTGCCTTGGGTGCCTTGCTCTGTTGATTGCTCTAAAGTCAGCTTTGAAGTGAAACTCATCTTCCTAGGCCATCCTTATTCATGTCAGACGGAGCTTTTGGGGTTTCTAATGATATTTTTGGAAAGGTAAATGCCATTATTAGACAATCTGGCTAGTTAATAGTTTCACTGGCAGAACTCTGCTTATTTGCTGTGGATTTTGTGCTGATGCAGGAATGGCACTGTGCTTGTGTGGGAAAGGCAGAGAGGATAAACCCTTGATTTCATTGCTGAAACCTGAGCATGGGTCTGTCAGTGCAGCAGGTTGTAAACCCCAGAGGGCCATAAGATGCAGTTGGGGTTGGAATAATTTTGAAACTGGTAATAACCCAAACGTTAGGATTCTTATGAATAAAATGCAATTTTAGTAATGTTTTCATAAACAGCAGTAATGGTGGCATTTTAGTAAACAGTGGCATTACTCGCATCAAAATTGCACCACATTGGCTTTTAAATTACTCCACCTGTCTGTATGAATAGGATTTTCAATGTGGAGGCATACAGACAGCTGCTGCTAATGTTTTTTTTTCTCCCCGTGTAGATATTGTTGGCAAATCTGCAGCCATCAAGGCTGGTTTCTGATGTAAAATGGTACCTGACCTACTGGCTTTGGTGCTACAAAAGGAGCAGCTTTAATTACTAATGGTCGTGTTTTAGTTTTGTACTTGTTGATGTACAAAATGTCATTTTAGAGCTGTGTAACCTCTGGTTCACTTCCACCAGCGATGGTACACTGGATGCAATTATTTTCAAAATAATTTGTGTTCCTTGGTGGCAGCTTGCAATCCTGCCTTGTTAACTCTCAGATAATTAGCAGGGGTCTGGTCCTCCTGGTCTCTGTGCCCCTAAGTCTCACTGGTACCCCACACCTTGGAGGGCTGTCCGGGATGAAAGCGACACTGCGCTTACAAGTCCCACTTGATTTATTTCTGGGATTGTTCCCTCCCTTGCATTAGGTGTGTATAATACCCAGAAATTCATGGAATCAGTTTTGTCCTCTAACCCCTGGTAAACTAGAGGGTTTACATGGAGGCAGAGTTGGGGCATGCTGCCCCTCTTCCCAGTTATGAACAAAAGGATAAGGCTGATGCACTGCCTGGTCCTGTTGTGCTGGGCTGAGTTTGGTCAGAATGATCCAGTTACCAGCCTCATGCCAGGCCTTAAAAGGGTTAAAGATGTTAATGGTGCCGTTAAAAATCCAGCTTGCCAATGAGCTATTTTGTGCAAATGGTATAAATATAAGATACACTTGTCTGGCTCATTTGCAAGCATTCTTTTTGACTTCTTTCACACAACTGGTGTTTTTGTGTTTAATTTAACAAGAAATGAGTAGTAAATGAAAGCTGCTGCCTGAAATCCCACTGTGAGCGTGTTTTGCACTTGGCTCCCCAGTGAAAAGGCAATTTGTGAAATTATGTGATAGAGTAATTAGATGAAGCCGGGGCTTCTGATTGTTGCCATGCGTATGTGGTAAAGGTTTGCTGGGGAAAAAAAAAATAAAAACACAGATTATTACCCTGGCAAGTTGGCTCAAGGCTTCTTCATTTATTTGTAAACAGAATATTTAGTGACCGCATAGGAAGTAGCTGTAATCACCAGCTCGTAAAGAAACCACAGCAGAGCTTTTGGATTTTTACAGAGTGCTCATGTAAAATTTAAGCTGGGAGGCAGAATCCCTGTTAATGTAATTAGGATCTAATTTACCACCCTTTGCACACAGATGTAATAATGTCTAGATATTTATTCTATCTTTAAGCACATTACATATACCTCAGTGCAGCAGTTACTGAACAGAAACAGGTGTGAGCGCTTTCCGGATTTCATTTTTGCACTGTAAACACACAGCGATTTAAAGGGAAATATTTACCAAAAAAAGAAAAAAAAAAAAAAAAGAGGGGAAAGAATGTCTGCAAATGAGGCAGTAATGGACAGTTGCCCTTTATGTACTGATGGATTTCTCAATGGTTAAGTAAATTAAAGCAAATGCTAGAAAAATCAATAGGCTTGCAGAGTCTTGGTTGTGCCTCATAGACTTCAGGACAGAATGACAGATGTGGTGCATATGACCCATTTAAGTATTAATGCTTGGGAAATTGCCTCTGCGTGCAAGGTTATAGGCCTAGAAATATTGTTATATTAAATTACAGACAATGATATTTTTAAGTATATATGGAATTTATACGTTTCAGTTTAGTTGCTCTTCGGCATTACATTTGTCCTGGAAGATTAGTTGCAGAGTTGTTTCTCTGGAACGGTAAATCAGGTTTGAAAAATGTTTGAACAGTGAATTGTCTTTCCAGGGCTGCTGCAGACCGGCGAGCGTGTTGCACACTATGGGGGGGACAGTGATCGTGTTAAATAAGAGCCACATAGCCAATGTGTTCACTAGCAAATGTAGCATGTAAGCAAGCCTAAATTAAATATCATTCAAAGGCATCTTTTGAAATGGTGAGAGGGCTGGCACTGTAGCACAAGGCTGCTGTTAAATTGGGTATTCTGTATGACTAAACACAAAGTAAGATCAAAAGTGCGTGGTCAAGATGAGCTAAGTAAGGTAACCACCAAGACGGATCTTTCTCACCATCTTCCCCACGTGCTGCAATTAGAAGGGATGAGTTTGCATGGGCAGGATGAGTAAGAACTGACGCCACATAGAAATTCTTCTGAAATAGAGATGTATGATTAATCCAAGCAGCAGACAAGCTCTAGATGAGATAGTGCTTGCCATCTCTGATTTCTGTCATTTCTTGCTGTACTTCCACCCAGGCAGCAGGGAAATAGAACAAGTTAATTGTCTCTTTGTGGCATCTCTGGCAGGAAGAGCGTGAAAATAGCTGGGACCCTGATTTTGGTGTTGGCGTGAAGGCAGAGCAGTGTGTTGGCCGTGCTCGCTGTCGGTGACAGCCCAGCATACCTTGCCAGTTATCCTGACTTCACCCCAAACACCTGTTTCTGTGAAGGGAGCAGCGGATGCATTTTATATACAACTGCCATGTTTAATATTAGGAAGGAGCTTTAGACTTTGTCAGTACCACTGCTATTCCTTGCTGAAGCCACTACGTAGGAAGTGTTGTTGTTTTCCTCTCAAACATTAATTTTCATGTTTTACTTCCATTTGTTCAATAGATCATCCCCCCCCCCCCCTTTTTCTTTTTCCCTTGGCTATCTCTGATATTTGATGTTTGGGTACCACTGCCTCTCTCTTTTCCAACTTTTCCCTAAAGCATGAAAACTCACTGTGGAATAAAGCAGAACCATCTTCAGGGGGTATAAGGGCTGCACACTGCTACTGAGAGTGCCAGTGAAACGATGACTTTGTGGAGGGGCAGATTATTACTTTTGGGCCTGTTGAGGACCTATTTGTGTATTGAGGCTGGATGAGAGCGACTGGTGCTGAGGGCTGTCAGGCCAGGGCTGAGTGATGACAGACCCTTGTCATTTGCCCGCATTCAGCTTCATTGCTATGGTGACAATATGCGGTAATGAAAGTGGCTGCTGAGGGTTGGACAGAATCCTCCATGGTTGCTGTAGCCGACAGCATCTTTGCAACAGCATGTTTGAGCTGCTGATGGCCCTTGGTGTCAGAGCAGCATCAAATCTCTAATGACAGAAACTCTCCACAGATTTTTGGGTCCACAGGGATAGTGCTCATGGCATCATCACCAGTCTCAGCAACTTCTTGCATCAGTGACAAAAATTGTCTTTGCCTGCTGTAGTCGTTTTTATGTGCCTCATGGTGGATTCCTCGATTTATTTTGTGTGACATACAAGCTAGGTAAGCTGGCGCTTACCTGCACAGCAGCATGGGGTGGCCGTGGTCCTCCTCCTGCCACATGTAAGGCAAACACATTAATCAGCATATAGGCAATGGCTGCTTTCGTTAAATATACCTGTGAGGGGCCCTGGTGAACAGGCTCTTTTGTTCCCGACCAAACCAGAAGGGATCAAAGGTCAGCAGGAACCCAGAAGTCATCGGTCAGGGCGGGTTTTGCTGGATCCTGGCCTTGTCAGCTCCATAGTCACCCCTGGCAACTTGGGCTGCTGCCTGCTTGCCTTTCCCACTGCCTGGCGCAGAAGTGGAGCATCCGGTCTCTCAGTTTCTGGAGAAAGATGCAGACATAAAGTCGGCATTTGAAATACAGTGTGAGCATTGCCATGTTCCTCTTTGTTATCCAAGTCATTTGAGAGTGAGATTACAAAAATGCTAGGTTGGCTTTGTAGAGATCTTTTTGCTGTGTTCATCTTTAGGATGCATTTTAAGCCTGCAAATTCCTTTTTGGTTTAGTGGCAAATGGCAACCCGGAAAGAAGCAGCAGCATACTGCCAAAATGTGCTTCTATGCTTCTGCATATAAAAGTTCACTTCTAAAAAAACTTCTGGTATGGCATTTATTTCCTTTGAGCAGATCGATTTATTTTCCCTCCCCTCCCTGTGATGTTAAAGTACATTTGGCAGTAATCAGTTTATCCTTATTAGAAGCTGTGGTAAAAGGCAGAGTTGCTGAGTCAATTCACTCCATTTACTTCCCCTATTGAGCCTTAATGTGTCCCAGTCCCCACCCCTTACAGTGAAAACAACATCAATTATAGGGCTGACAGGAGCCTGGGACTCAGTGTAAGTTGCTCCTTGGGGTTATTCATCTTGCACCAAAAAAACTGGCACTCAGCAATATTCATCACTCCCCCCTACCTAAAATGATTGAGTAAACACTGAGGTGAATTATCAGAGGGGATAAAAAGGGGGAAAACTGAGTTTGAATATGTTGGAGACAACTTTGGGCTCATATGGCAGGAGAAATAGAGCCATCAGCCAACATGCAAGCTCCCCACCACTGTTTAATATTGCTGCAGATGCTGGAGGGAGGTTCAGTTATCCTTACTGCTTCTCATAGCCTGACCTGCAACAGCCTTTCTATTTTGGCATCTGGGCTGGAAAAGCAGCTTCGGTCCTGGAAAAGCAGCTTCAGCACTGATGCAGCAGAGATGTGCTGGGCGCCCAACTCTCTGTCAGCACCTTAGGGAAATATATTTAAAAGACTGCTCAGTTTACAACAGTTTGATCCCGTGATATTTGTATTTACTCCAAACATCCTGAATCCCCTCCGGTGGAAAATAATTCAAAGTGGGAACCTAATTTTCATCGTTTTTTTGTGAATATGATATGGTAAAATCTTTTTCTCTAAAACCTCACAAAATAAAAAAGCATGGAATAAAACTCAGAATGTGCTTTGTTACCTTTACCTCCCCTTCCTACAAAATAAAGCAAAAAAAGCACATCCAGCCAAGCAAATCCAAACATTAAAACCTCAAACTTTGTGCTAATTTAAATTTTCAAAGTAATCTTTAAAAAAGAAAGAGGCTCTGCTTTCCTTTACCCAAAAAATATAATGCAATCACGGTAAGGGAGGAGAAATTCCCTTACCATACACCTGGTTTGTTTTTATGCCCGGTGCTGCGGTTAGATGGTTGTCTAAATAAACAGAGATTAGGTGGAGGGCTTTATCTCAAAGCTGGCACTGGTTATCACACTGCTTCCTCCCACTCCCTCCCTCTGATTGTGAGTTGTATAAGAAGACTTAGCAAGCATAACTTAGAGCTGATAACCTTTGAATGTTAGTTCAAGGAAGCTGTGCCATAGTAACAACAACAAAAAGAGAAATTATGCAAACTCTGTCACAGACTATTCAAACAACTGGCAATTTGACCCTAATTCTGATTTGAAAGAAAAAGTATTTGGTAAGTGTTTTGTTTCTAGAGTTCTATTTGAATTTAGCGTGATCAATAGTATTAATATTTGAGCAGTAGTAACAAAAATATAGAAAGAAAAGATTCCAGGAATAAACTCAAGTTTATTCTTCAAATCCTCTCTCCTTTGGGGATCTTACTTTAAAATTGCTTTAACAAAAGGAACCTGTAATGTTTCATTTGGCTAAATTGCTCCAGCCCTGCAGTTGAGGGTTGAATTGATCTTGATGTAGCCCTGGAAGAAGACAGTGTTGATATTTGTTTTTGATGGTAAATGAGATATATATATACACAAGCAGGGGACATGAGGAGCGGCTGGCAGGTGATGGGCAGCTTCTGGCCCTCCATGAAAGTAAACAAGAAAAGTCCTCATGGTTCTGCATGGCTGTGAAATCAAAACACACTTTTTCTAAGTGTGTCTTGGCATGCTGAAGGGCAGGATGCAACACGCAAAGAGGAGGAGAAGGGTCTTTGGGGTCTTTGCAATGTGCCTTCCATAAAATGAAACAAACCAGCAAACCACAACCAGGGAGAGGAAGGAGGGGGAAGGCGTCCGCGCGCTACCGCAAGGCAATGTCATCACGATGTTGGGAAGCCAGCTCACAGTGAGCGGGTGAGCGCGGGCATCTCTGCCCTTGTCGTTCGCATTACCGCAGTGCCACGCGCCCAGTTACACAATGCGTAAAGGCGAGGGTTATTTCTAGGACAGATAATTGAACATTAATACTCGTTGACATTGTCGTAGGAATGATATGTCAAGCTGACAGGGCCTATGTGCTTGCATCTGCTGATCGGCTGCAGATGAAGGGGATGTTTGGCAGATTAGACCTGGGGCCTCGACACTACCGAGCCAGGGATGATACAGCCATTAATCATGAGCTGCCATCTTGGGCTGCCTTCCCAAAAACAGTGGGTGCCTACTTTTGGGCGTGGAGGGCATGGTTCGCAAAACAGCATCAACCCTCATACGTGTACGCACACCTCTGTGTGCATAAAGATTTATGGAGACGTGTAAAAAAGATTAAAGAGGAGCATCCTTGATGCTGCATACGCATGAGTGCCGCCATCGTCTGAAGAAACTGTTTTCAATCTACTAACGTGAGAATAAAAGACAGCGGAATAGATGAGAAGTTCTCCAGAAGCATTGAGAGCATGATCAAGTTTGATGAGGTGTTTCTGATTATCTCTATGTTAAGAAGTAAATGACATAAAAATGGTAGCAGAATTAGTTGTTGGTTTGGTTTTTTTCTAGAATGTTTTCTGTGTCTCTCTTCCTCTGGATGTCAACAGGCCTTTCAAGGCAAGGGTGCTGTAGATAAAGTAGTTAGTTGCAACCACTCTGTACCCTTCCAGCCAAAATCCTACAAAAGGTGCCTTTCAATATAATTTAAAAAAATCTTCAGAAAGCGAATGCTTTTGTCACAGCATTTCTACAGCCAGACCTTGCTGCACAAGTTCAGAGGCATGAGAAGCAGATGGAAAACAATTACAGGGGCCTCTGACACTGGAGTTAGTTCTACTTTCTTAAAATAGGGCTAAACGTCATGTTTGTAATGTCTTGCGTACAGTTTGGCTCTGCATAAAATGCTACAAAATAGGGCCCTTGAGAACATCCATTATCACATTTTGGTTAACATCACAGATTTTAAAAATCCCAGTTGTAATGAAGCCATGAAATAAAGCTTTCATCTGTAAAGATCTAGTTTCTCTTTGTTATTAAAATAAAGTAAGCCATTAAACAAAATATATGCATATAATAGTAAAGTTCATAATCTCCTATCATCAAAATAATAAATTCAACTTTTTTTTTAATTGGAGCAGTCATCTTAGAAAGGTTCCTGTATAGAACAAGATCAAATGTGCCTGGTTGCTCTTTCTTACTTTGTAACTTGTTAGTGGTGACATTTTTTTGGTCTTTAACTACTTTCATTTAGATCTTTCTAAAATAAATGAGTTTTGTTCAGAAAGGGGGGGAAAGCAGAGGGGGATTTTTGAGCTTGAATTGAAAAGATTTATTATATCTTGTTGCTGTTCTTGTGAATTGTTAATGGCCATCACATCAGAAATGTGCTGAAAGCAACATGCAGTCTCGGTACTTTTGCTTCCAAATATGTGGATTGTCTCTTTTATGGTAGTTTCTGTGAAGGCGTCTGCATGCGTGTGGTGCTTGATGTGCTCAGATCTTGAAAGAGAACAGGCAAGAAAGGGATGCTCAGGCCAGGGATGGGGTGGGCACTGGCTGCTTACAGCTGACTCTGTTTGGGCTTTTGAAAAGCCCCTTCCAAAAACCCCTGTCCTGGCCTCATCCATTCATCATCCCATAGAAGATGCCCACCGAGGGTCTCACTTCACAAAGCTGAGGACATATCCTTTAGGCAGACCAGGCTTTGGCTATGTTCACTTAGCAGCTAAGTGCCAGCTCTAAAGTTAGGCAGTGGAGACAGTTTTGCCCTTTCAGGGCTCATCCCCAAGTGCTGGCCAATACCAGCCCCTGGGAAATGCCTCACACCATGAATATTTCCACTGAAATGCAAAGCTTGGTTCCACCAACCCTCTCTGAGGGAGGATACGGTTAGGTCTTTGGAGGCTTTTGAAATCCAAGTGAAATTGGTAGAGACCTGCCTTGAATTTGGGGGAAAAGATTATTTTTTATGAGGGAGTCCTCTTGGTCCAAGAAGTTTTCTAAGAGGGAAGAGCCAAGCCTTTTTAATGACATTTTTAAAAGGATGAGAATCAATGCATAGTGAATATGTGGGCAAATACATGTGCCTTTTCCCAACTCTCACCAGATCTAAATCACACTTTTTTTTCGTGCACGTTCTTGTACATAGAAATATCATCCTTGGAACATGTATCTGCTTTATTCTGAAATTGGTCGCATTAGCAGACATGTTTCTTTGCTGAGTTGGGTACATGATTAATTAGAGTAATTGTTTTTATTTGGAGACTTCTCCATTCATCTCTCAGAGTTAAATTTTAAGGCCAGGCTGGTCAGAAAGTGGATTTCTGTACAGGCCTGTACCCTGAAGCCAGTCAAAGGGATTTCACACAATAAATGGGTGTAGATAAATGAATTCTCTAGCCAGAAAGCAGAATTGCTTAGTCAAGTTTACTGAGTTAAAACTTGTCTGTATTGTTCATGCATGCAATTGCACTGAACTTGGGTTATTTTAGCAGAAAAGAACTCATTAGACCTAAGGAATGAAGGGAGAATTTATGAGGGGCTCTTATTTTCAAGGTAAAAATAACGGAGAGTGAACTTATGGGGAGGTAAAAGCTGGGATGGATAAAATGAGAACAGCTGAAATAGCTGGTCGAGTGCTGGAAAGTGAAGCCCAGCTCTAGCCCAGGTAAATTGCATTTGAATTTCAACCTCAGATCTGTATGCACTCTTCTTTGGCAGATGTTGAATTGATAATGCCTGTGTGTTAAAGAATTCTGATTGTTTCTTTTGCCACCTTCGCAGCTTATGAAAATGCAAGTAGCCCTGCCTAATGAATATTAATAAGAGTGATAGCTGGAAACACACAAGCCTGTGGCTCTTTGGAGCTTGGATGGGGTTAGCTGGAGGATTGTTGTGACTGGGAATTTACATGGTTTTTAAGAATAAACTTCCTGAAAGCTTTTACATTCTCCTTTAAAAGCTGATGTTTGTTCACAGTACCTGCTCATGTATGCATGGGGATTTTTCTCCCTTTCCCTTTCTAGATACATGTGAGATTAGTACTACAGATGGCATGTCAATGTTTTGTAAAACAAGGCAATTTATTAGATGAGGAGAGAAAGAGACCCCATCTCTCAAATTTACTTCAGTCCAAGGTTAATTGTATCAATAGCAATGGTTTGTTTTTTTTTTTATTTTGCTTGTTTATTTTTGCCTTTTCCCACACCCCATTCTCCCAGGCAGCTGTGGCAGTTATTAGCAGGGCAGGGAAATGACACTGATGAATTCTGCATCTCCAAACGTCCTAGGAGGCTTTAAAGCCCATTTCATGCAGTTAGTTAATCGGGCAGCTCGTTAGCCCATTGCTGGACCTCACACATGGCAGTCTAATAGCAGGGATAGCTGTGGAGAGGCTGGAGGATGGGAGAGCCCCAGGACCTGGCTCTTCAGCCAGAGCCCCATGGACAGGCACTGCCTGGAGCTGCTTGGAGCTCCCAGTGATGCCAAGCAGTGCCAACCATTGCCAGTGTCCCTCTGGTTTTGCCAGTGCTGTTCTCTGGCTCTGCTGGAGCAATCCTCTCCAGACTTTTGTTTACTCACTTGTAAAAATACCTATTACTAACCTTTCTGCCTGTGTCATAGGTCCCATTTGATCTGCTCTTCTTTCCCCAGATTCTGTTCCCAAAACTGCTAATTATGCAAAAAACCAAGGCGCCCTTTTTAATAGCTTCCTGCTCATTGAGAGCTGCAGGGGCAAACTTGAAAAGCAGGGTTAGTGTGGGTCAGAACTCAAAACGCAAATAGAATCAGAGAGATATTTATTTATTATTAAAAGAAACCCACAGTCTTGTCTTGATGGTAAGGACTGCTGTGATGCGTCCTGGAGTGGAGTTCTTTTTCAGAGTGGTGATTTAGGGCTGGGATACTCTTGGAGAGTTTCATGAAGGCTTAGTGAGGGGATTTTATGAAGATTCAGCAATTAAGATGATGCCTCTGCATTATAATTTCTGCCAAATATGTAAAAAGACTTACTGTGTATTCACTTTACAAGTAAACTTACTCTTTCTAGAGCTTTGAAACAGGAGGGAAACCCCCAGCATCAAAACAGAAACACATGTATGCACTGCATTTCTCTTTTTGCAAAAGGCCTTTTTTTTCCCTTCTCTTGTCATGACAAAAAGGCTTAATTTTTTTTAGCCAGCATAAGGGAAGAGGGAAGAGGGGGAGAGTCATTAAAATGCAGTTCTTTCAATTACGTCCCGTTATTTGTCATCTTTATTGCTTTTCTATAGTTTTCATTGCACCTTTAATAGCACGCCTGGTCAGAAAAGGTGAGCTGGAATGTGAATGCACTTGGCTGTGCTGCCGTCAGTGCCTGGGAGCTGTGCTCGAATCCCAGTCCCTGTAGATTTTAATGTCCCTGCAGACTGCTGGCAGCCTGCTTCCAGCTGTGGCAGGCATGATGCAGTGAATTGCTTTTCAATGTTCTTTACTCAAATAGGCAGTAATTACAAGCTTAAAGAGGTTTAGTGGTCCAGTAAACTACATAATCACCCCTGAATTAGCCTGGGCTCATCAGTTGCAGTCCAGCAACCTCAAGACTGCTGTTTGTATGCAGGCTTTATCACGTAGCAACCTGAGCAGCAGGTGTGGAACAGCAAGAATCCCCCATAAACACAACTGTCTACTGGGGACAATGATCTCTAATGAGATGAGGCTACAGCATCACTGTAATTTAAGTGGGAAAATTAACGCCAGAGAATGTGCACTACTTCCAAGAGTCTCTGCTTCTTCAGAGAACAGCAGTGTTTTCCTGGCTTGTTTTTTTTTTTTCTTTTCCCTCCTTCTTTCTTTTTTTTTTTTTTTTTTTTTCCTGCCAGATCTTTAAATGCATCTTTCTCTTTTTTTTTTTTTTTTTTTTTTTCATGAAGAACACATTGTGGTTTTGCTTATAAGCTGAGTGGTCTTTATTCTTTTACAAGGATATGTTGTGAATATTTAATGGTGGACAGGGCATCTGTTCAAGGACTTTCCATGCCAACAAAGCAGCATTGCAAAATAGCAGCTTTATCTTTTCATTTCCTTCCTCAGTGGTAGTTTTATTTTTTGTTTGTTTTGTTTTCAAATAGAAAATGTAAAATAGAATGTAACCCTCCTCATCTTGGTTCTGAACCATTGGCACCTTGATGTGTTGGTTGCCTTGAACTCTCTTTGTATGATGGCTTGGCCCCTTCATGAAAAAAGGAGTTCAAGCTCCTGGCAGGAGGCAGTTTGCTTGGTGGCTGGTCCTTAAGGGTGCTGCCACCTTGGGAAACCTGCTTAAAGCTCCTGCTCCATCCAAAATCCTCTAGGTTTATATTAGGGATCTGGCTGAATACAGCAACCCTCCATAAACCTGATCACACAGGTGTGTAGAGTAGGGGATGGAGGCATAGGGCAGTGGTTTTTATCCCTCACTTACAGAGGGAGCTCCAGATATATGGAGGACAGCCTGGGAAAAAGAGGAAAAAGCAGAAATAAAAGCTTTCAGCTTAACTCTATGGGATTACAACTGCTGGCATTGGCGTTTCCCAGAGATTGTAGAGTTATTTCCGAGCCCACCTGTTTAGAAAGTCATTTGAGGTAGATAAGGACACTGACTTATTGCTGGGAAAAGCCTTCTGGTTAGGAGATATTTACCTGGGCTAATCTGTCTTAGGCTGGCTCTAAAAACAACAGCAGTGTTTTTACAGAGTTATCAGGTAGTCGGGATTTCCTTTGGCGTGCCAGTGATATTTTTTCTTCCTTCCCAAAAGCTGCTCACCTAGGGAAGGCTGGGGTTTGCCTTTCTGCCTTTTCACAGCTGTCTGATAAAGATGTTGGCTTAACTGAAAAGCTGGGTTTCAAGGCTGTGAATTTTAGCTCTAAGGCAGTTGCAGTCAGATGATGCATTTCCTCAGTTCCTTTGGTGTTGCTTGGCTGTAGTGTTTCATAGTTTTGGCTGTGTGCTGCATTTCGAGGAGAATTTCGCTAATCTTTTGGATGCAATTTTTTTTTTTTAATTTCCCTGTCTTTGGTTAGTTTTCATCTCTGAAAGAAAAACAGTAAATAACAATAATAAAGAAAAATGGCAGAGGATGCAAAAGGGCATCACCCAGGTCACTTTAGCAAAAATAGTCTTGGTCCTAGAGTAAAAAATTCCTTCTTAAATGTATCAAGCAAAGTTAATGTGTATGTGCAAGCTGTATGTGTGTGTGTATGTGAGTGTTTCTGTGTGCACATACATACAGGCACCAAAGGAATGTTTAACATGGGAAAAGCTCCACTCAATTACCCCGGTATGGTGTGGGAGTGTCTGCATAGGCTCAACTTGAACTGAAAACCAGTAGGAGCCAGAGTAAACTCCAAACACTGGGGTCTATCAGAGTGTCTCCAAAAGGAAATAGCAGAAGCACCATTGCTTGGACTAGCTAAAGCGCAACTGGAAAAGGCAGTGGGTAATAATATATGGTATGGAAGGAATAATATTGTAGCAGCCAGGAGATGGATTAGATGAGTTAAAAGGTTTTTCCATTTTCTGACTTCTGTAATATCCTGTGCAAGGGATGATCTGAACTTTTTTTCCTTAATGAGTGCTCACATTATGAGTAATTTGATGGGGCCACCAGAGAAGTATTGGCAGCGCATCCTAAGCCATACCATGTCTCTCCACCAGCCTTGGAAAGGATATTTATGTTAGTGAGTGCCAAAACTTGTTCACAGACAACTCTTGCAAGAAAATTATTTACAAAAGGGCAAATGGGAAAAAAGGAGAAGCTTTTTTTTTCCCCCAGCATAACTTCTTCATTAAAAAGGGTCGCTGTTGCCAGTACCTCTTTTCCCTCCTTGTAAACCCCTACAAAGTAAATGTCTCCTCCCCTCCTCTGCCTGCAAACCACCCCAACCGCTGTTTAATCAGGTTAGCTGTGAACACACATTCAGATTTTGAAATTTCTGGGGTATTGGCTCTCTCTTTTACACCCTGCACTTGCCTTAGGAGAGTCAGGGTCTGTCTCCTTTCCTCACCTTTTATTTTTTGGCAAGGTTTCCAAAGCAGCCTGCAAACCCTTTTGTAGGGGCAGCAATAGGCAGTGTCTCAGAGCCCATCTCATAGGGATGGGCTGATGCTAAAGCCTGAAGCAGCAGCTTATTGGCCTTGCTGTAGGGGTGCAGGCGAGTCAAAGCAATGCAGCATCTAGTCACACTGCATATTTTGATGCATTTTTGACTTTAGAAGACCAAGCTCATCTGTTGATTTTGTGTACTTAGTTTGCAGTTCAGTAACTCTGGCAGCACCAGGATTTATTAAAAGTAATGTTACGAGAAAGGCCTTACCGCAGGGATATTAAACTATTACAATAAGTTGAGGAAATATTTTCTTTTGAAGGAGGAAAAAGCAGGCTTTGTCTGCAGCATGACCGTGTCATACGGACTGTGTTTTCTTGCTGTGCTGAAAAAGCAACGAGGAGCTTGAAATGCTGAAGCCAGCTCACAGTTCAGTAGCATTATCAGGCTGACTCACTACTCTCAGCCAAGGAAAAGACTGTGCAAACTTTGCACAGGCTTTTTTTCCTCCCAGCCTCAGAGATGCATTTCTAATAAAACAACTTCCTTCTCAGTGTTTTAGTATTTCCTCCAATGTGCAAGCCAATCCCACGGGATAAACAGGATCGAGTTTGCAGCTTCCGAGTTGAATTTTTTTCTTCTCCCCCCTCCCTACCAGGTCACCTCAACTTGGCAACTTTTTACAGCCTTGCCTGAATATAAAGCAGGTCACAGGGATGGTCTATAAACCTATTCAGGCAGCCTGCAAAATAGGCAAGGGGGCTCCACGCGTTCTCTTTATCGCTCCCTCTCAACATGCCGGTGGTCGGTGAAGAAAGGAGGTTGCAATCTTATGACTTTATGGATAGTGATCCAACCATTTTTTGGCTACATTTTGAGTGCAGAAACCCCCATTATTCTTTAGGAGGCCAGAATGTGTGAGGATCTAGGACTCGACTGCTATAAATTCAGGCTCTGTTCTTAGACTACACCATGCACTGCTTTTGTAATGCAAATGGAAGGCACAAAGTGTCCCTTTGATAATGTGCAGTCAGGAGACAAAAAAAGCATTCACTGCAACAGTAAAACTAATTCATAAAGCTGAGAGACAATAGGAAAGCATTATGGATATTAAAAAAAATAGTAATTTCTCGTAGATCAACTTGATCATTAATGTAAACAGTTCAAATGCAAAAAAAAAGGAGGTTGGGGAAGGGGAGAGACCCGAATGGCTGTGCTGCCACCTTAGCTAACCCTGGACAAGTTTAAGTAAAGCAAGAATTTAGAGTTCAGCATAAAGTCAATGTACAGTTTGTCACTGGAGGGCTGATCCTTGGGCTTTATTCTGGATACTGAGTTAGGCTGGGTTTCTCTTCAGAAACAAGAAAATCAGAGTGTTGGGATTTTTTTTTTTTTTTTTTTATTTTGAATGTTAGAAAACAGTTAATAAACACTCCTGGGGCATAAATTTTAAGGGGGTGATTTCTCTTCATCACCTCCCAGAGTTTAGCTCAAGGTCGCTCACCTTGGTGCAGTGCACTGGGCTCCGGAGGAGGCAGAGGGCTGGAGAAGGGGATGAAAGGGCTCCGAAATGGCTCTCCCGGCACGGCTCGGCCAAGCCACGGCTCTGCCGCGATCAGGGCAGCGCTGGATGGCGGCCACAGGCTCCTCCTAGCAGGACATGCCGCCTTTCTCTCAGGATTGCTGCTGCCTCGCTGCTCTAGCAGAGCTGCTTGGCAGCCGTGGTGCTGAGCCGGTTCGGTGCCGTGAGGAATTAGTAATCTGAGGGGTGAGAAGGGCAGGATTATTTTCCCATTTTCCCGGCACCATTATGATGCCCTGCTGTCGCAGAGGAGGAGGGGAGGGAGTGCTGTCGATGCCGGCACAGATAAGATAAAGTCTGTCGCTGTCCTGGCATCCTGCATTTGGTGCCTGGGGTAGAAAATTTGAGGAGTACGTTTGGACAAGGTGTAACATTAAGAGACAACCTTGGATACTTTCCATCTGTACCTAATGGAGACTTTACCCACCATCTGTAGTCAAAGGTGATTAAAAACAAAATCTTATTGTTTCTTTTGCTAAAAATGCTTTCAAGCTGCATTAAAAAATGGGCTTTTACTAAGGTACTGCTCGCTTAATACCATTCATAAAACAGTGATGAGAAAATATGATGGAAAGTTAAATTTTTCTCTCTGTCACTTTGATTTCTTTGTTACTGCTAAAATGACTGCTCTGACTCATATTTTGCATAGTTATTTTTACCTTTTCAAATGTTCCTTAACTGTTCATATTACCCTGGGCAAATCCCCCAGGGATAATTTTCATTTGCATGCAGACTTTGATGGTGTTATTAAGCAATCACTTTCTGTACTAAGTCATTATTAAAAGTAATACCACAGAGCCTCAAAAACACATTAATGGTGCCAAACAATCCACATTTCAGTGCTAGATTTATGGAAAGGGAAAAGCACAAGGTCTCTTATCATACAGTGGATGCTGCTCTGTAGCTCTGTAGCAGCAGCAGGCTTGATCAGAAAATATCACAGCCAAATTCAGAGCCCTTATCTGTTGTCAGCCTTATTTCTTTAAATGCCCTTTTTTGGTTTTGGTTTGTTTGGGTTTTTTGGTTCTTTTTTTTGTTTTGTTTTGTTTGTTTGTTTTTTTTTAACCTGCCTGCTTTCTACTTCTTTTTCCCCTTGGACTTACCCTTTTCCTCTGGCCTTGGCAAGAAAGCCTGTCTGCAGTCTTCCAGTATACAAGCTGGGCTGGTTCTGGGAAGGAGGGTCAGCCTTCCCCTCTGTAATCACTGTTTTATGGCTTTCACTGGAGGTGTTAATGCAGATCAAATGGAAAACAGTCCAGCATGAGCGTTACAGCTTCTCATGCTGCCCTGCATACGGTCCCAATCGTTAATTCTTATTATAAGACCTAAAGGTAATTCTGTTTGCTCTCCTAATGCATTGCAGCTCTCCCGGTGGTCCAGTGTCTCTTTTCTCCAATTCCCATCTTGATCAATTGTTTGCAAATAATTAAGCTTTTAAGAGATAATGGTAGGAGCTAATGTACACAACAAAGTAAAGGTCTCAAGTCACTGTTTATTGAACAGTTTGCCTTGATATCCCAAAGTGATCCAGAGTAATAGGTGGACTTGTCAGCTGGAGTCACTGCAGTGGTTTTAGTAATTCTTCCTTATATATTTAGTAAAATTATGGAATATCTCAAGTTGGACAGGACCCATAAGGACCAAATCCAACTTCATCCTCTTCACATGACTACCTTAAACTTAACCATTTGACTAAGATATATTTTATACATATTCATGCAAATATAATATTATCTATACACACAATAGATATATATCCATATCTATGTGCATTTGTCTATATTCCTTCAAACAGCCATTATTAGAAAGTTTTCAGAAGACAGTAGTCATTCTTGTGTGAGTGGGGTAAAGACCAACAGCAACAGTTTTGATTGAATTTCCTATTCCTTCATAAAATGGCAGTTCTCAGGGTTTCCCTCTGTCTCTGTTGCAATGTGATGTCTGCCTTTGCCTGTAGCACAGGCCTTCCAAGCCCTGTGGGTGGGAATGCAACAAGGCTTTGAATGTTTTTATAGCAACCTAGCCTGTGGCATGCTGATTCTTTGTCAAGTCATTTCTATTATTTTATTTTATTTTTAGTCTACAAAGGAGCAGCTCGTATGAAAGCTTATATAATAATGTTGCTGAGTGTTTAAGATTACTTTAAACCACACCGAATCATAGTTAAAAAGCCTGCTGCATTGTGACCCTTTAGCTAAGAGGGATTAGCTGTGTGAAATCCCAGGCTGTCATGTGATTATGGCAATTACGGATTTATCATGAAATTAAAAGTTTGTGCTGTACAAGGGTATGCAAAAAAAATCAGATGACCTTAGACATACCACAATTTGAGGAATTTGTAGTTTGGGACTTTTAAAGTAATTATTTTTATAGTGACAATATTATTTTGATGGCTAATTTTATCCAGTCTTGTCTATTAAAAAAAAAAATGTCCAGAACAATTGAAAATTGCTTAATGGAGACAGACTTCTCAATTCCAATAGCTAGAGGCTGTATAGTAATTATTGCTTGCTGCATGAAATTAGACACAGTTTGTTCAATTACTTAAAATTAGATCACATGTAAGGTGGCAAAGCAAAATAAGAAAAAAAAAAAGAATAATTCTGTCCTCGCTTGATAGCAAAGTAATGAAATGAGAAGTAAGCTGTAAAGAAAATGTTACAAATCATCTCTGTAGGGTTTGGAGTTTTTTCATTGAAGGGAAGAAAAATGTTGTGTTCAGATAGATGGACATGAGTATGACTGTTGTGGATGAATGTGTGTAGAAGGCAGATGGTAAAATACATGCTGCATTTTTGCATGTGTAAAATGCAAATTGCCCATTAAAAAAAGACACTTCTTTCCCTCTGTTTTTTACTTTACAATTCTGGAGCTGTTTCATGGACACACAGAAAATACAAGGGATGATCTACAGGTGTGCATGTCATCTGTGAGCTTCCTGCCAAGAGAACAGTACTTTTAAAATAATTGAAAATTCCTCAACATTTTTGAGTGAAAAAAGATAAAAAGTCTCTTTTGGGGCTGATGGCCATGGTGGTGGGCTTTGAAATTGATATATTGAGTTAAGAGAAGTTGCTGAAATTCCAAGAAAAATTCCTCTGTGGTAATGTGAAGTGATACTTGCATGTAACATAGCCATGAGAAGTCAGACTATGCTGCTTAAAAAAATATGTAAAATCTGCCAAATAGCTATAATACCAATAAGATTGTGGGATTTTATGAGGTTTTAAATTCTTAAGCTTTGCAAAGTTTCAGTTTCATGTAATATTACACTGAAGAATATATCCAGAGAATAAGGGAATTTTGGGGGGAAAAAATGGATGAATGTGTAACAGTAAATACTTTGTGACTATCAGCTGCTAAATAGTGTTGGGATAGGACTAACCAGTTACATCAAATTACCTTTATTGAAATGCTACTAAGCACCTTGCAGCAGTCCAGGTCTGAATTAGATATGTACTGAGACCTGGGCATCCAGGTTAGGGGCTGAACCAGTTCCTTGAAACAGGGCTTCTCCTTGAAACTGTTACATTTGCAGTATTTGGCCATTCTCTTTTGTGGCAGTGACAGTTTTGCATAGATGGAAAGGACAGAAATGATATTTCTACATTTCAGACTTAGTTGTGGTTTTTGCTGTTGATTTATTAAGCAATCTGTATTCATGCAGAAGCGAATTTTCTGAGAAAGCAAATCAAGTTCTCACAAGAAACTTATGATTGAATTATAACATTATCTTCAATTAAAGGAGTATTTATTTTCTGTCTCTTAGGATTAGCTCAGCACAGCTATGCTAATGTCAGGCAAAAATGTGCTGATTGTTGACCTTGCATTGGCCTGTGTTCAAAACACAGGCATTTGTTTATGTTCAGGATGCTGATCTTATTTGCAAATTATTTTGGGACACTGGCAAGTTTTGCCTTCACTATCTCAGAAAACATCAGTGTGTTTTAGTTTTACAGAGAAGCTCTTTATCACATTCTTTGTTGTTCAGTTGAAAACAGAGAAAAGAGAAAAAAATAGATTATTTTACTCTAATCGGTCATTTGAGACAAGTACAAAAATTTTTCAGCTAATGCAACAAATATCCTTCTCAAGTATCAAGGTACTGTCAGTATCCTAAGCAGTTGTTTCTCCACTTCACTAATCTTTATAATTAGCTTGTCTTTTACTGCCATTAATTAAGTGATGTAGTAGCCCATTAATAATTATAAAAGAGTGACACACCTCAGCATTTTCACCTTTCAATAATAGATGTCACGCTTCTGTTTTGGTTTGGCTTGGTTTGTATTTTTTTTAATTTAAAATAAAAGGTAGGCAAAAAAAAGCACATTGTTTTAAATGTTTGTATTTATTTTGGTGTCTTATAGCACCCTTACCCTTCAGAAGAGCAGAAAAAGCAGTTGGCACAAGACACAGGGCTCACTATACTTCAAGTGAACAATTGGTAAGTAATTTTTCCTTAGTGTTTCTATCTGGCTATTCCTTTGGGGACACATCTTGCCCTTGTTGTTTCCCTCCCCAGAAGTTTATTGATACAAAAGGGATATAACCACGTGAGTGGTTTCAGGTGTAGAGGGTATGAGGTTTGCTACTGTATTTTATTTTCCCATCATTTGGGTAGATCTCAGTGTATTCATATCTGATACCAGTCCTTTTTCTGGCTGAGTTTATCTGTTCTTCAATAGGAAGGCATATCCATTTTCAGGACATTGGTCTTGGAAGAGGTTGAGATGTCAGGGGCAAAACAGGGACAATTGGTCCCATTTCTGCTGAGCATATTGTTATTTGGGGTTGCTGTCATGATTTTTATAGTGTAGTTAGAGAGGTTTTTCATTTTGACTGACACCCTTGAATCTCTTTATCAGTTTCTTTTCAAAATCCAGTTTATGAATAAACTTTGAGGACAATCTGGTTCTTTGCTGCCGAAGTACAGTGTGGAGCAACTTTATTTATTTGTTCCAGCTAAGGGTTGGTGGAGCCCTGCTCTGTTATAGTTGTGATTCATTTGAAGGAAGTCGGGATCTGTGCTTGTTCTGCAGTGGATTTTGGGTTGCTAACTGCTCAGGGTGTGGTGAAAGCAACCAGTGGAAATTACCCGAGATCATGCGGCAGCAAACCTCTTTTAAAAAAAGTTTGATTTATTACCCTTTGATACTGCATCAAAATGTGGGTTCCTCCCACTATCCCAGAACAAGTGTCATACTTGAAGTGTACTGCAATCTAATACCTTGTAAAACTAAGTGTATCTAATTAATTGTCCTAATATATTTAGATTAGTGTTTATGATGGGAAACCTTATCCTCTTTGAAGTAATACCCAGAAAATGGTCAAGGCGAACAGCAAGCCTGCTGGGGAAAAGCGAGGGAGGAATGCCAGTTTGCAGACAAAAGTTGGTTGGGTTTTTTTTTTCCTGTTCAATAAGTGTCAGAGATTAATATTACTGAAGCTCTGATTACATGGCCTAATCCATTTTAGTGAATAAATTTGGTCTTGATGTCCATTGCACCTACATTAACAAACCCTCCTCTCTTAGAGAGCGTAGGAGCCTATGGGAGAGATTTCAGATATATTAAACCCCATTACAGAAAATGTAATTTCTGTCAATATAATCCCATGTATTCTTCAATTTAGTACTTTAGAGATAACAAGCTACTTACAATATATTTGCCTTTGGAGGATTAATTTACAAAGTGCACTATCTGGGAGACGCAGGCGGGCTCACATAAGCATAGCTTGTAAGGGTTATCAATTTCTGTGACCCCACAGCAGCCCTGGGAGATCAATTTTTTGAAGCCCTTTAAGATGCTGAATAAAGGAAAATACCAAATACTTAGTGTATATGAAGTGTGTTTCAAACATACTTAATTTAAAATGGAGGAATAAAAGGCATAAAACATAAAATTTACGTGTTACAAGGTAGTGCAACCCACAGTATTTTGGCTCAGCCAGAAGAAATTAGTGTTTACTTCAACTTTACATTTTCCAGCCTCTATCCAGGTGTTACCCTAGTTTGTAGGGTTGTCCTTCAGTTTCAGTCTCAGTGGGTGCTTTGGGCCACTGAGAAGCTGTGGGTACTCATCAGGGTCTTGTTTAATGATGGGATGGAGAACAGGTGTGCTGCTCCTGCAGGGTCTGGGAGTACAGGATTCAACATGGACAAATGTGTCAGTTTGGGATGGCCCATCAAAAGAAATCTTTCAAGATGATGAACATAGGAAGGATTCAACTAAAGGTGGTGGAATTTCTCCAGAGTGACCTTCAGTAGGTTTTCTTTCAGTTTTTTTTCAGGGTGTTTTTCAGTACCAGTCTCTCTTCAAATATGAGGACTTTTTACTTTGACTTTGTGTCAGGTGTGTTCTTATAAGTTCCTTATGTGCAAAGAAAAAAAAAAAAAGAGGTCAAAATACAACTCTTGTGGATGTAGGGCAGACTTCCCCTACTTGAGCTATTTCTGTAATGCTGCTGTGGTGCTACAATTGTATAAATTATTGAGACAATTCTCCTTCTCTCTCCTGAGGCACAACAATTTAACGCTATAGAGGCAGTGGGGCTTTCTTAAATCACAGGTGGTGGGCAGAAATGCCAAAATATGGCAGTGCAGCCCCTGCTTTTTGTAATGGATGCAAAGGAACAAGGAGACTGTGAAGCTGTTGCTGAGTGTGCA
The DNA here is from genome assembly GCF_035770615.1 of Melospiza melodia melodia. Taxonomy (NCBI): domain Eukaryota; kingdom Metazoa; phylum Chordata; class Aves; order Passeriformes; family Passerellidae; genus Melospiza; species Melospiza melodia. Next base: position 101,118,103 of record NC_086196.1, on the reverse strand, counting down.
GGTTGCACGGGGAATACCCAGCCATGAGGTGACCAGAGAGCTACTCATCCCCTCTCAGATCCTGGGGGCTATGGAGCAACCTTCTCAAACATTTTCCTGGATCCCTTTTCTTCTAAAGCAATGTGCACAAGAAACTCTTCCTACCTAAATGTTTTGCTGCAGGGAAGAGCTAACATATAATTTCTGGTTAGTTTTGCCCTTCTTAGGCAGGCTCATAAGTCATTCAGCCAGAACTCACAAAAAAAAAATTTGCCTTCTTCCTTAGATTCTTCCAAACTTGTTAACACACATGTACATTTTTGTATTAATGATGAGTCATTGTAAATCACTGTTGCAGAGATTAAATAGAATGCTGAAGGGCAGGCTGGGTGCAGATCAGTCATAAATTATTGGCAGCAACACAGCATGTGGGAATACATGAAATGTGCATGAAAAACATAAACTCATGTCTGGTAGCATGGTCGTTAGCCCGGACTGAGAATGCTGGATTTTCTGGCTGGAATTAGAAGTTTGCCACAGACCAGTCAGTGAAGAGAGCATTTGTTTTCTGGAGACTGAAAGCATTTAAACAATTTTTTGTCATATTTTGAATGCCTTTTCAGTATGTGCTGGTTGCATGCTTCAGTTTTGTGCCGTAATGAAATGTTGACTTTCACATATGGACTGCCCTGGTGCTGGGGCTCCCCAGGCTGATGCACATAACCCCTGTTGATGTGGAGGAGTCACAGGAATGGGTAGATGATGTGAGATGTGCCAGAAAATATATCCATGAAAGGGCACATGTCTTTAAAAATACCACAGTCCTTTTACCATGACCCTTTTTATTGGGTTATTTTATTTTTTTAAGCAATTAAATAATCCACACAGAGGATTTTTCCCTTTTTTTCCCCCACATGACAACTTTACTTGTGAATCACCAGCGTTGCCTTCTAGGACCATCTTTTTTCCTCAGTCAGATGTTTCTGTTGTGGGAAGAGGGAGCCCTTACCCTGCTGCAAAATAAAAATAAATCTGTGGAAGGTAGGAAGATAGCAGAGTTCAAATGCCAGTAGTCGAAATGAATCATTTAGGTCTCTATCATATCTGTTGTTTAACCCCACAGCAGTTTAGCGTTCCAAGCACAGTAACGTGAGCAAGAAGGGGCACTTGTATGATGCCTGTATGGACATGGTGCAGACCTGAACAGGTACAGGTTAATTAGGTGCTTTTCCCAGGTGATAAAAACAATGAATTGAAATATCCAGCTGTGATCCAGTCACTTCTTAGCTCAGCTGAGAGCCAGTCAGGCTATATTGAACAATCTATATGGTTTTCTTGTTTACTACATCCCAGCTGAATCCCTTCCCATTAAGAGCTAATGGTAAATAATTACTGGTGGTAGTCTATGAAGAAGAGAGAGCAATTCTAATCAAGGGCTGCATTAGATGTCAGATGCTTGTTTATGTTTTAGAAAAGTCTTGGTGCACACAGATAAGATGTTTGTATACTTGTAGAATAATGTGCCTATATAACCTCCCTATATGTGCATGTCTTAATGTGATTGTGTCTCTAAATAATATTGCATCCAACTGCATTAAAATGATAAAAAAAAAATTGAAATTCAAATCCTTAAAGGTCCAGCCTTTATTAGGTGTTTCCATTCTGCTTTTTCCAAGTACCCTTGTGCTATCTAGGGCACAGCCCAGACAATGCTGGAGCAGCTAGTCAATATTTTATCTTGCCCTCATTCTTCCGTGCTTCATTTGTTGAGCTGTATTCAAACCGTGCTTGAAGATGGAATTAATAATTACTGCTGGGCTTTCCTGTGGCACTCACTTACTGCTGTAATACCCAAGTCTTTCCCTGACCTCCATGTGCCTATACATGCATACAAGGTTGTGGGTCTGCATGGTATTTTTACAGTTACCCTGCAAAGAGAAAGAAAAATGTTGTCCTGGTTCACAGGGGAAGAAGTGAGGCTCATAGAAGTCCAGGTCACTAATTTTGGGCTGTTCTGGGACTGTGAGGTGACTCAGAATTATAGCAATTTGTTCTCATTTAGGGTCTGACAATCATTGAAACTTCATGTTTCATGGAAACTCCAAGTTTTGAGTGCCTTGGTGTCTTACATTACCAGCGCCCACTGTTGTGTATGGAGAAGTGAGAAATCAGTAATTTACAGTGAAAGTTTTGTGTTCAATGATTTACTCAGTAGCTCTCAATCAGTCCAAGGAAGCAGCAGAGCTGAACCCTCTTCTCTGGTGCAGTATTTGGCTGTATGAACCAGGACTGGCTTGCCTTTTCTTCCTGCCTGAGTCATTCAACTTTGTCAAAGATTATTACCTGTAGAGATAGATTTTTTTTATTTTATAATGCCCTGGCCTGTTCTTATAACAGACATAATTGTCATTGGGATCCTTGAGGCTTTAAGCCCTATCAAAAGTGGTAACATGAGCTGGTAACTGAACTGTGATGAAATACATTAAAGCCTAGGGTGCAAGTAAGTCTAGTAATATGGTGTCCTAACTCTTGAGTTCTTGATTTTGTATTCTTGGCTTCTGTAAATGTCATTTTTGTATATAATTTCCTAGACTTGCAAAAAAACTCAGAACAAGCCCCAACCAAATATATCAGAAAAAAGTATCAAATAATGTGATCAAAAAATTTTCCCTAATGTTATTCTTGGAGTCAGATGAAGTGGATTTTACTGAAACCCTGTAAGAATGACATTTCAAAAAGGCTCCAGGACCAGCCCAAAGATGAGTGTGGAAAATTAGAGATGGACTTGGGATAGAAAGAGCTGACCACCTTACTTTATTTAGCACAGCCAGCTCCGAGCATAGAAACAGAAATAATTTATTACTCTTTTTGTCCCCTCACAGCAGTAAATTTCCTTCTGCCTCCATTTCTTTGCTTCTGGGTAAGACTAGTGGTAGAGCTTTGCTGCAGCAGTTGCCTGGGGCAAGGTAGGAAATGCTTTGCCATGGCATGGGCAGGCAGAGTGGTGTGGTGGGGACAGGAGGATTCTGCACTTCTCACGGGGAAGAGCTCCCCAGAACCACGCCTGAATGGAGAACACCACTGGGAAGGGTGTCCTTTCCATCTGCTCGTCCTGGCTTGCAGATGGTGGGGTTAGGGATGGAGCAGATGGGGGAATGCAGATTGGGAGGTGCAGATGGAGAGGTGCAGATGGGGAAGATGCAGAAAGCCCCTGCCTGCCCCTCCACAGAGGGGCAGGGGAAAGAGGAATGGCCTCACAACTCTCTGCCTTTTGGGAAACAGTCCCAGGCCCCTCTTTTCCCTCTGTGGTTTTCATATCATGGCATGCCAAGGATTTGGTGCATCTGAAGCACACCCAAACACCCCCAAATCCAACTGATACTGTTGTCTGGTGTTTCCCATGTGTTCAGCCCCATTCCAGACCCTTGGAGGGGACAGAACAGCTCCTTCCTGGAGCTGGGCATTTAGCATCGACATCATCTTTGCTCAAATCCTTCACTGAGGGTGATATTCACCCTGAGCAAAAGGCCAGCACATGACCAGTGCACCACTTTAGTCCCACTTAAGCACTATTTTTAGGGTGTAAGTGGGGGAGGAGGCCAGCAGGGAGGGAGCATAGCAAAAGCAGGTGCTGGTCCTATATGCCGGGTTAGATTTTCACCCCTGTTGCCCACCAAATTGTAGACTACAATAAACAGTTTGCCAAGCACATCGCATGCAGGGATTTTTAGTCCTTGGAGAATAAAATATCTGCTTATTTTCAGATGTATCTATTACTGCTTTTGTTGCAGTAAACAGATTAAATGAGAAAAGGTCAAGATGCAATTTCAATCTGTGTAAGAACATAACAAATACTTTTCTCAGTAATCAGATATAGTAAATACAAGTACTTATTTACTTGTAAATGTTAAAACATTCACAAATTATCCTCTCAACTTCAGCAATATGAACTTAACCATCAGATTTTGGAGAAAATTTACTTTTCTCCTCTATGTTATTCTAGAATATGTATACAGTTGTTATTTAAACACTGTTTTGTTAATGGGAATGCATGCAAAAGCAGGAAAAAATAGGAATAAGAAAGAGTATATATTTTGGGTTTGACAAATAAATATTGTTTTATATTCTAGAGAATAAGACAGTAGGTGTTTGCAGAATGAAAATCATCCCCCTCCAAGAAAACCCCCTCAAAACACCAAGAAAACTATTTGTAAAAGTATCTTGCTGGGTGAATTGTTACATCATTTGAGCAGTTCAGAATGTGTGAGGTAAATTAGCTGTTCTAAATGTACCATGTGCTGGATTTTTCAAGCAGATTTTTGCATTTATGTTTTCACTAAGTCTTAGCTAATTGTTGTGCCTTTCACCTTGAATGCCAATTGTAATAATAATATTACATCTGTAGTCTATTTCTCTGTTCTTAAATTACAGCAATCAGGAATACTCACTAGGTAAAATCCTGTATAGTTACTCATAAGAAAATATTGAAATCAGATGAAAAAATAGTGTTTAGCTTGCATATTGCCTTAGACAGCCCTGGAGAGCTGCCAGGCAGTCAAGGTATTATTAGAAAAGCTGAGCAAATAGCTTACAGGGGGAAGAGCTGTGAATGTAAAGCCATCAGGTACTGTCGGATCACTGGATTTTAGGCTGGAATTTCCTTTTTTAGTTCAGTAAAGCCATTTTAAAATACAGCACAGTGGTTCAAATGTGTGGGGTTTGGGTTTGGTGAGTCAATTCAAGAAGCAGTGGTAGAGTTTCGCCATAGGTGTTTTCCAAAGGTGCCCAGAGGAGGTGAGTAAAGAGTTTTCTTGGGGAAATGCTCCCCTTGGCCTCCAGGACTTCAGGTGGAGGAGAAGAGGGAGACCTAAGAGATGGAGACCTGGGTTTCTTGTTCAGTCCAGATGTGTCGGTTTGACAGCCCCTGGATTCAGACTGGGGAAAAAACAGCAAAGGAAACACCATTTATTTCAAAAGAAAATGTGAAATCATTTGGCCCAAGCTAACAGTGATGAGCTAATTAGTGACACCCGGGGCACTGAGCAAAATAAACCTCAAAAGCTGGTATTATTTTAGTCACGTAGATACTTTTTTGAGAGGAAGTAACATTGGTTCCCACTGCAGAGCATCAGACAGTGCAAACGGAGTTTACCTGCCAATAGTCCTGACTAGCAAAAGGTTAATATGCAACCAAGAAAAAACCTCTTTTCTCTCTTCTGGGGTGGTCTCATACTCAACAAACTTTTTTTTAGTTGGTGCATTAATGTGCTGTAACAAATGTGATGTCAGGTGCCAGAGAAATAAGATGGAGCAGCACCCGTGCAAACATTTTCCTCTTGCTCTTTTCTCCTCTCCTGCTCTAGCTTTGCTCTTCAGGATCAGGGTAGGGATTGGAATGCTTTGCTTCCTTATATTTAAAAATACTGAGATTCAAGTGTGCACCATCTCAAAACAAGAGTTTGGCTTTATAAAAGCACCCATTCAGGACACTATTGTGTTGCCGAAATGCTGCATTGGAAGTAAGGGGAGTGCTTTGCACTGTCTTTCTAAATACAGTTCTCAGGTCTTGGTTTCTTTTTAGTGCAAGGAATATCCTTGTTATATGTATTTAAAAAAATTACATGCCCTCAATATATGAAAAAAAAGAAAGACAGAAGGGGAGAGTAATGGCTTGTCATTGCTTTGCAAGTCAGGCTTTGGTCTATTTTTGTCATAGCTATCTGAAGAGTGTTTACATATAGTTTGCCTTTCTGGTATTTTGTGCTTGCACAGACCTGATCTCCACCTATTTTGTGTCAACAGTTGCTGAGATTGGTGTAGAGTGATTAACCATCACAAACTGAAACAGCAGCATGTGGAGAAAGGTGCCCTCAGAGACCCTCTCGCACTTAAATCAGAGCTTGCTCCAGGCTGCACCTGTGTGAAACAAACTGCCTGGTTGAAAGCTCAGCCTGAAATAGTAAAAATGGGGCAAATGTTGCCTTTTTTCTTGGTTAAATCAATTTTCTCTTATCGAAAATGAGACACAGCCAGAGGGGCAGGGTGAGGATGTGCTTTTGAGGGTGTGTGTTTTGCCCTGCCTACCCTGGAATGATTTTGGTGTAAGTGATGCATGGTTGGCTACCTTTTCTTTGACTTTTCAAAAATAAAAGAAATGGCAGGAGATTCTGAAAAAACATTGCTTTCACAGTTGTTCAATGAAATCTAGGTCATGTAACAGTTTCATGGATTATTTTGTTCCCCTTGCCCAGGCACTGTAGTCCTTGTGTCTTTTTTGGCTAGGGATACAGCTCAATACCAACAGCTGCTTTGGAATTCAGATTTATTCCAGAGATGTCTGACTTCCCACCTGGCTTATAAAGGTGGTTTGTACCATCTGGGGGCTGATCCCTAAGCTTTGTCTGTCCCCTGTCTCACAAATTCTTTCAATCTTCAACATTCCTCTGACTTCTCTGTGTGTGTTTTGTTGGTGTTGTTTTCAGAGGGTGTCTTTTCTTCTGCCCTGAATATAATGCTGTCAGTAGTAGGATTAGAAGCAAAATGAATCACTTCACTTAATGGGAAATTATGTTTAGATAAAGTAGATTACAAAGTAGGCTATTAGTAGTGGTTAGAAAACAATGTTTTGAAGTGGGATGTCTTGGGGCACAGAGAGTTTGTTCAGAAGTATGGGGTTGTTTTTCAGGTTGGCTGTGACTCAGAGCTGTATCTTTTGTGGTTTCTGGGAAGAGAAAAAAAGGAAAAAAGAATTCAAACTAGTTTTTCAGGTGCCCACATCACACAAAATACATCAATGTGCCTGTATTTGTTGTCTTGATTGTGGTGGGGAAGACACAACCACAGGAATAAAGCTTCCCTCAACACCCCAAACCAGTGTCTTGGGGTACAGACCAGAATGATGTCAAAGCTTATTTCACGTGCAAAACACTGGTCCCGTATATTTTCTCTTTAGGGGTCCTGAGAGTGTTTTCTCCCAAAGACACTTGTCAAGAGTTTGGGTTTGGCCACCCTGGGCTTTGCTTCTCCTTTTCCTGCAGGCTGCAGGAGCTGGTGTGGGGTGACTGGGTGTGGAGTTACTCCATACTCCTTCATTGCCTTTTGGGGATGAGCAGGATGAAGGAATTCATTCAGGAGCATAGACAGGTCCTTTCTCACACCCTTCAGTGAGTGGGAACATGTTTAAACCAGCAGCCAGATGTGGGAGCAGCCTCTCTTCTTTTGCTCAGGCTGGAGGACAAGGCACAGCTTCTAACTCCCATGCTGTATGTGGGGTGGACAGGGAGGGAACAGGGAAAAGCTGTTTGGACAAAGCTCACCATCTGATGTATGGAAAAGCCTTGAACCTCAAGGAGGACCCCCTGTGTTTAGAACACTTGTATGGCATGAGAAAGCTCAGAGATCATGCAGGCGCTTCTCAAAACTCTACATTCCACTAAAACAGAGGTTATGCTGAGTAGACAGAGGACATTAAACTGCTGAAATAGGGAGAAATGTTCTCAAAGAAATAGCCAGTATTTTACTATCAGCTCTCACCCATTCCCAGCTAAATCCCTGCCATCAAATGGGGCCTGGTTTGCTGATTTGATGTGATCTGCTGAAGAAAAGCTGCTGGGTTGCACTGCTGGTGTGCACCAGATCAGGACCCAAGTTGCAGAGTCCAGAGGAGCTCTCCTGAAGGATCAGATGGGAAGTTGATGTTCAGACCCTTCTTGGAGCTGTGCAAAAACGCAGAGCTGGGAGATGTGCATCTCAGCCTTGACTGCTCTCAGAGCTCTCAGAGAGCCTGCACACCCTCTGTTACAAGTGTTTTTGTGGGAGTCAGAATTTTGTCTGCCAGCATGTTGTCTACCCAACCACTCTGTGAGGGCCAGTGCTGAGTTAGAGCAGCCTTAGTGTCGCTCTACTACATGAATCCTTGCCATATTCCTTAAAGGCTAATTGTGGCACATGGAGATCAGCAAAGTACAGCTGCGCTGGGATTTAGGAGCAGGGAAGAGATGGGAGGTCAGCTCTGCTGGCGCTTTGCCATGTAAAGATTTCCCCTTACATCATCTGGCTGCTGAGGGCGAGTTTACATCTGCTTTGCACCCCGAGGGAATTGTGGTGTCAGGGAATGAGGTTGCTGAGAGTTCTCCCCAGTGCAGCCAAGACCTGCAACACTGTTCTGACTCCCTGGCATCGTCGGGGAGATGCCTGGATACTGGATCTGGATTTTCACTGGAAATGTTCCACGTTGGCTAAGCTTTTTTAGGAGGAGGAGGAGAAGGAGAGCATACCAGAAAGGCTAACAGCAGCTCACCTGTGATGTAGAAGAGCACAGGAGATGGGCAGAGCAGGAAGACATATCTCCAGGAATCCCTTCCCCAGGCACAATTGCTCTTCACTCCTCCCCAGCAAGTCCCTTCCATAATTTTCATTCAGAACTAGCCAAATAAATAGAAATAGGCCTCAGCTCCATCCTGCTGGAGAACAGGCAAAATTTTGCAAACCGGAATTGTTTGCTGCCGAGCTGTCTCCTAGGAAGACTTCTCAAGAAGCTCTGCAGAGAGATGGAGCTAAGGGAACTTTTGGGCCAAGGGAGAAGCAGGGCCAGGAGCTTGTGTCCCACCTCAATAGAAAGCCACCAAACATCCCTTCTGCGTCCAGAGGACAGGCCACCCCCAGGGTCACTGCTGCCCCAAGGCAATCACCATGTCTGTGTTTTGTCCCACGGCGCTGGGGAGGGGTTTTAAATCGAAAGGGGGTGGGGTTACTTTAGAAATGAGGGAGAAATTCTTCCCTGCGAGGGTGGTGAGGCACTGGAACAGTTGCCAAGCTCCCCTGCTGAAGGGCTTGGGAGAAGGGGAGGTGGCCAAAGGTGGAGCTGGTGCGTGCTGGGCCAGCCAAAATGTAGGGCATAGCCAGCTCTCTTACAAGGAGCACATACCTGATCTCATCTCTCTGCTTTCTATTTTTGCCCTCGATATGCTCCCTGCATTAGCAGGCATGGTTTGGATAGAGATTTGATAGCACTCTCCTGTTTGAGAGCAACTTTTCTGAATGCACAACATGAATCCATTGGTGGGGTCACATAGTAATGCTTGAAGTCAGAAGCTATTTTAAAAAGTAAATTGCAGAACCACACATGGCTTTCATTAGTGCTTTACATCAAATTTGTCAGCTAATTAGTGGTTTTTCATCACTAGTTTTTGCATAGTATTTTATTTAATTCACTCCCCAGTATTGTCTTGCGAATCCCCTCAGCCCTATATACAGTCCCTGACACTGGTGCTGTGCCAGCAGAGGAGGGAGGAAGAGGAGAGCTTGCAGGAGACCTCTCTGATGCTCCTGATGGATGGGCTCTCTGTCTTTGGAGTATATTCCAATATTACGTGTCTGGAGTGGGCGGTGAGCAGCCCTTGTACTCTCTTCCCTCCCTACCTCCATTTAGTGTTATAAATGATGTATTGCAGTCCTGAACTGTCTTTGGTGAGGAGGAGGAGGAGAAACCAAGAAAAGTTGCCAAACATGATTTCATAAGGTTTGACTTTAAATTGAACAAAGTTTTTTGAGTGTCTTGGATTTTTTTTTTCTTTACAAATAAAGGGAGTACAGAGAGCATGGATTGCTAATGACTGCTAGTTACGGGTCATTAAGCTCACTAACTGACTTCAGGATCAGAACTTTCTAATAACGGCAGTAAGCACTCTTTTAACATTTATTTCTCATTTTAGGGATGGGGAGATGTGATTACCATTTGAAAGTCTGCAGTTATTTTTTCTGTTCATAATTACAGCGGCAGCTTGCTATTTTGAAGGCTGTTTTTAAAACATTTAAAAGTATTCGGTGAAATAATTTCTGTGTTGATATGGGGTTTTTTCTTTTCTTTAACTGACTCTTTTAAAAATCTCTGGAAAACAAACACAGAGAAAAAAATGAAAATATGTTAAAATAAGGAATAAAGCAGTTACTGAAGTGTAATAATCTTGGTTTATAGCATGCTTTCCATTTAAATTGGTTTTATTAGAGATAAACCTGTTAAGCGTTGAGGAATTAAGTGCTGAATAGAGAATGTTGTTTTGCTGCTGCATAAATGAAGGATCCCACTATGCAGAAAAGAGTGAAACTGGTTTTACAAGTGAATTATTTGCCAGTTTGAAGTGCTATGTTTACTTTGGCATCTGTTATAAAAATGATGATTTGTTTGTTGTCAAGAGAGATACTGGTTTTCTTCAGAGGGGCATGAGAGATTTTAGCGCTGGGGTTTGTAGGTAATGTGGGCTTTCTCATTCTTCTTACGCCTGGTTTGCTAGAAGGAGCTCAAGGAGAAAATGAGGCAGAGAGATTTTCAGGAATTTCTTGGCTCTACCAGTGAAACACAGACTTCTGGCATGCAGCGCTTTGGGACAATATTGAGAGGGAGCAGCCTGTGACTCCAAGTAGCAGAAGTCAGTAATGGTGTGAAACTCTCCTCATTTTGGAGGGCTGGGGACGGAGAAAAATTCAATAGACCACGAAGTCTCAGCATCTCTTTTCAGACAGCTGGTCCTGGAAAATTTCATTCAAAGACTGCAAATTGGAAGTCCCCACAATCACTCTGTCGATTCTTGAGCAAAGGTGACTTTGGAAATTCGTGACAGCAGAGGAAGGTCTTGTTTTATTCACTCAACAGAACTGAAATACAAGGGGAAGGGAGAAAGAACAGATCTGTGTGGAAAATGTCACTTGGGCTGTAACCTGAGCCTTGGCGAGCTGTGCCTTTCGGAGGGTTTGGTGACCCTCTGAAAATCCTTGCTCTCTGGCTGCTATTATTGTAGCCAATTTCCAACTAAAATAAGTCTTTTGTCATCACTAGCCATGCAGCTTCTTGCTGAGAAGAAACAAAACTTGTGCGTGGCAGCGAGGGCGGCCAAGCTGAAGGTCAGAGTGCAGAAGCAGATTGCTGCATCCCCGGGGCTGGGGCTGGAGCGCACCCGTGGGACCAGCCGTGCTCCAACCAGGGACTGTGCCCGTGACCTCTGCAGACAGACCCCAGGCGAGGAGCCTAAGAGAAAACATCCTAGTAAAATGCAAATGGGAGAAAATAGGGTTTCTTCCTCCCCTTTAGGGCTATGCAGGTGGAATTGCTGGGTTTTTCTTACTTTTTGGGACATGGCAGGAAGTGCAATCCCATGTGTCTGAAAAGAACAAGGAAAAGTTAACTTGAGAAAATTAAGAAATACTTCAAACTTCTGTGTTTGCCCAACTGTTCAAATGTTTTCTCCATGCCAGATCCTTCCCTTTACAAAACAAAACAAAGCAACAAAAGAAAAAATCCTCTAAAAAAGAAAAAGGAGGAAGGAAAAAAAAAAAGGCAGCCCAAGGCATCACTTTGCTGAGTGCAGCTTGTACACTGAGGGATATTATTATGTTGTTGTTGCCACTATTGATCCAACCCTTTTGAGGCAAAAAACTCAAACCAAAAAATCCCCTTCCTCATCAGAGCAAAGAGACCCTGACACAGACCACTGGTGTGGGGAAAAATACTTCATGCCTTTGAGCCTGATTGGCTCTTTACTCACATGAGTAAGGCTATACATCTCCATTAAGTTATACGCTAAATTGTATTTTAATAATACTCCATCTCAGTAGTAGTTAGTGTGCAAATACCTTTTTTAGGTCCTGATTTCTCTGAAGTTTTAAAGATTAGAGTGATTTAGAGTTTCTTTCTCTTAAGATAGGTGAATGTGAACATTTGGCAAAAGGGGAAGGGAGATTATTCCTGTTAGCTTTTCTGTTCCGTTGTTTTTGCTGATGTTCAAATCAGCCTGGCACTTTGGAAATTCAAAGAGTGATCAAAAGATCCTGGCTGTTCTCTCAAAGAAAAAAACTGAGAGTATGAAGAAATTAACCACATGCCCATATATTTCTGCAGCAACGGCTAATTTGCAGTTTTGCTTGCAAGAAGTTCTCAAATGTGTTTTATAAACATCACAGCCTGTATTGTGCTCTCTCAAGGCAAGCTACATTAATTGTTTTAATCTGATAGGTTCTTAGAAATTCTAGGTTTGGGATGCAGGAAGAAACTTGAAAGTGAATACTTCTATTTTTTTTCTTTTTTTTTTTTTTTAAATGCTCAGTGGTTTGGAGTCTACTATAATGCAAAGTAAAGCGTTGTGTTACAAAGGCAGGGAGGATGGGACAGAAGGTTAAAGGGCATCCTGGAAACAAACAGCTGGACCAGTTTATTTAAACAGATACAAGGATGGGGAGCTGACCTCCGTTTGACTTCTAGTGGGAGGAGCAAGAATGTCATTTTATTACTTTGCCCAGAAGGAAAATGTTCTTGTGTCTGAATTCCCCCCAAAGACATCCAAACACTGAGCTGTTTGGCAGAATTGCTACTTATAGAAAATACTTACATGAATGCGTAGGAAGAAGATAACTGTTAAGTACCTGTGTGTAAAATGTTCTTAAAGCAGATGTCCCAAACCATAGCATGGGGCAAACAGGTGAGATTATATTTTACCATATTTTACATCTTGTGGGTCATTATTGGTAAACTCTAGATATATAGTTTATTCTAGGATATTAGTGTATGAACAATACTATATATAGTGCAGTTTATTATTTTGAGGCACCCCTCCATCTTAAAAGTGCTTGTAGTTTGGAGGAGAAGGAAGAAAACGTCGTGAAGTTGAGGTTGTACGTGCCTAATGTTGCTCAGCATTTATTTGGGGTAAAAGTTATTTCAGTGACCAGTCACTCTCACAGCTACCTCTCTCCTCCTGCCACACTACCAGGTCCTAGCAGTGGGGCAAGAGAAGGATGGAGAAAACACAGCAAGACCCTTGCCAGACTCACAGAAAGAAATGGCTGAGGCACTAGGGTTTTGTGGTGTTGTTTTACTTCGAAGAGTTACTGTGAAAATTGCTTTCTGCAAATGCAGATTACAGATATTAAACAATTTTCTAATTGGTCATGGAGCTAAGGCAGCTAATGGGGGAAAAAAAGCAGGTTTTTTTTAATTACTTTTTTCACATGGTGTTTGTGCTACACCTGTGCTTATAATGAGAAAGGAAAATTAGTCTAACCTTCTGCTCACATGATTCTAATTTTCATGGTTTGTACAAGATAATGATAAACTGATTTGCAACACTGTTTGCTGGAGTCGAGAGGGGGTGTTTATTGGAAATGTGTAGAAAAAATTGATCCAATACTGTTGCTGACAAAACATGACCTAGTTCAGGTGTAAGGTTTCCAGACTGGCTCCTGGGTTTGCTGCCTTTGAGCCTGTTTCAGCAAGACAGGTTTGATAAAGACTCAACATCTTGATTATTTTTTGCAGGAGTTTGGGTAATGGGTGTCAGTGGGGAATGGGAGATAGGAGGAGTCTGAAGTCACTGTGCTGCTCTTTGATGAGGGCAAAAGAAACAGCATGGGGCATGGTTTGCTATTCTTCTCCCCTCTAGTGAAGGCAAATGGGTGGGCAGAGCTGATTCCCATGGAAAGATCTTGGTGGCTTTATCTCTGTGGTAGGAGAGCTCCTGCTAAGCCACCCCAAGCAAAGGCAATGAAAACAAGCATCAACTATTCCCTTGTGGACTTTCCTATTCCATTTTACAAGTGTGCTATGATTTAGCCCACACTCACACTTCTTCCTTTATTAGTAAATATTGTGGCATACATTTTTATTATTCTTTTTCTCTCTCACAAAGAGCACAAAGTCTGGTTATGTAGCTTTGCCATGACTAAGTCTCAATGTAGATTTTTTCCAAATGGATTTTAAGTAAACTATCTGCTGAATGAAACCTCAAGAGAGATTCTTCAAGTGGTCTTCATTCAGACAGGTTCCCAGACAGGTTCCCAGCCTCCTGATTTCAGCACCATGAGGAGACCGGGGTACTTGTGATCTATCCCTTTCTTCTGTTTTGCTCCAAATTATTTTGAATATTTCCAAATAAGCATTGCAGGACTAACTGAGTCAAAGAGCTACAAAAACACAAAGAGTGGGCTGCAGATAGCTATTTTTAAAAATGACTCTACCTTCTTTTTTTTTGTTATTTCCAAAGATCTTCTTTTCGTTGTTCGGGGGGGTGGAATTTTCAGTAGTCCAGTAATTACAGTTTAACAAGATGTTTGCTGTAAATGGTCAGGCCTAGCTGGAGAAAACAGGATTATAAATTCAATTACTGTAAAGCTATGACCTCGCCTTGACCCCCTCAGACTTTGCATAAAGAGAGGGAGGGGGGAAAAAGCCCACCAAGAAATGGCTAGGAGGAATGCATGGCTCTGAAGTCCCCAGCAGTGTGACTTAGTGGTGATAAAACTCCAGACGTTCCCTCATTTGATGGGGTTCTGCCATCACAGTTCATTATCTTAATAGTGGGCATTAAAAGGGAATTAGGTTTGCAAGAGGTAGGGACAGGTTTTGATAAAGAAAAAAATTGGAAAAAGAAGTCAGAGGACATAAGGCAGAAATGACACTAATGAGGGGGGAGGTAGCAGATGCCCTCATGAGCATCTCGCCGGCTTCACACATTTTTGTTTTTTTGGTGCCCCATTCTGTATTGAGAAGAGCGTTGCTGGCATTGTTTCCTGAAAACTCAGCTAATTCCCCCATGAAAAGATGAAATGGAAGTGTCCAACTGTGGTAAAAAGCAGGCAAACATAAATCAGCTTGGAAACCCCAAGGTTGTGCTCTCAAAGGTCATCCGGGTTAGAGGTTTAGCAGTATTTGCATCCCCATGCAGCCTGATGGAGAGCACCACAGTAAGGCGAGAGGGCTTGGGGATGGGTGGAAGACATCCCTTCCCTAACCATTTGCTTTCCTCTTTTTTCTTGCAGGTTTATTAATGCTAGAAGAAGAATAGTTCAGCCCATGATAGACCAGTCCAATCGAGCAGGCAAGTCCCCAGCAGTAACTGTATTCAAGCCACACAGGCAAAAACCATCCTCTAGCCATTCACCAGGAGGTCCAGTACCTGGTAAATAAGTGAGCATTGAATGCTGGGAGTGACTGACAATTAAAATGCAAGCAACTTTCTTTAATTATGACTAACAATTTTGGAAAAGAAAGACATTGAAAATTCAAAAAGGAAAAGTAAAATATTCTGTTCCGTGACCAGACTTTCTGAACACGATCCAAAGTATTCTTATTATTTTTTTAGTCATTGTTTGGAGTTTTCCTTCCCAGCTCTTTCTGCTCCTGTGACCACTCCCTGGTGCATGGCTTGGTGTGGAATTGCTGTAAACTTTATTACCTGTCAAAAGGGCAAAGGGGTCAGAATCACTTGTGGGACTCAGTAAAGTTCAAAGACGTTCAATGAGGTAGAGCTTTATGTGCTTTAATAACCCAAGCCAGCTTACTTCTGAAGCCAGCTTTTAACGTACAGTGAAAACCACCAGTTCAGGTAGTGGTACTTGGATAGGGTTGTTTTGTCCCTTGGCTCTTCTTTTGGGATTGCTGAGCATTTGCTGTTTACTTTGGGGGTATTTATTTCTATTTTTTTAAAAGACTTTACATTTCCACACATTGGTTCTATCTGGGGTCTTGTCTCGTGGCTCTCTGCGGGTATTTACCATCAAGGATTATCATAGCCCATTACTCCCAGTTGGTTTTGTTTTCTGAGTCTCCCTGCCAAACTCTCCAAACGCATCGCTGTCCAAGATGCCTTTGGGCCACACTTCCTTTTCAAATACATTTGATTATTTGTCATTAGACATAAATATCTGGCATGGACGTGTTCAGGTCCTGCCCTTTGAAGGCACAAGGGTGTAATTTAACACACTGAGATTTCAGTGTGACTATTCCAGCCATAAAATCCAGCTCCTATACAGGTTTTTGCATTGACGTCAGCAGCGGCAGCAGCTGGAGCCGGGGCTCCTCATGTCTCAAGATTTCAGTTTGCTAACTTCGTTTCCAAACTTACAGAAGAAAATCAGGCCAAAACCAAGTACGCCTGTTAGTCCAACAGCTAAATTCGCACAGTAGATGTTTTCCCCTCTTTTTAGAGCTGGCATCAATAGCCCATGGGTGGGGGGATTGTGTCCCAATGCCATGAGAAGAGGTGACCATATTGGCTGTTGCTAAAAATAAATGTTCTGCACCTTTGCAGTAAGTCAAGGAACACCCTATAACCCCGATGGGCAGCCGATGGGAGGTTTTGTGATGGACGGCCAGCAGCACATGGGCATCCGAGCGCCAGGTAAGCCCCTGGGCAGCATTGCCCACTCACGGGTGGCCTCGGTCACACCACCACAGGTAAACACACCTCCACCCTCTGCCGCCGTCCCCGCTGCCTGCTTGCCTCACCTGTCTTCTGCCTACCTTCCACACCACTGGAAACCAGGCGTCTCCTTGCTCGAGCGGTCCTGGACCCTCTGCCGTGCTGTGTTTTGGAAAGGGGCTTTTGGCACTATCTGTTGACTTTGCTCATTTTCTGGCATCTTCTTGGATTTTTATCTCCCTCTAGGACCTATGAGTGGAATGGGCATGAATATGGGCATGGAGGGGCAGTGGCACTACATGTAACCTTCACCTAGGTAACCAATGGCAAAGCCAGGGGGAAGTAAGTACAAACGAGGTCTTTGTTCTCACTTTGTCCGAGGGATATTTGTCTTCTTGCATTTCCCTATGTTCTCCCTGCCCATAGCCTCATGCTTGTTCCTTCCTTTCCATCCATCCATCCTACGCCTGGGCTCCTTTGGGTTTTCTCTCCCTCTGGTTCAGCTCAAGCTTTCCAAGCTCCCAAACCCCCCGCGCGCGCGCGCCGTACATGGACGCTGCCGTACATCGACGCCGCCATACATTGATGCTATTATCCATCCCCGAGCACATGACAAAACAAGGAGCAGCCAGGGAGGTGGGGGAGCCCGTCGTCTTGGCAACAGACTGATTTGCAAAATGTAAGCGGTCTGCAGCAGCACAGGGAGAGGAAAGAGCATGTCCCCAAAGTGTCATAAATCTGTCTAACCGCAGTTGATGCATGAGTTACATTTCTCCCGCTAACCTGCAAGACACCAAAAAAGCCAAACAGAGACTTCTCATGGGGTAGGGAAAAAAAAAACCAAGCAAAACCCAGCAGCTTCACTTAGTTGCATTTTGGAAAGCAATGGATGAAACTTTGATTTTTTTCTTTTTTTTTTCAAGTTTATTTCTCTTTGTCTGTCCATCATAATGGGATTACGTGTGGCAAAGGAAAAAGAGAGAATACAAAATAGAGGTGTGCGCAGCAGGCTATGGAGCTTAGCCCAGGCTAATTGACTATATCCAAATTAAGTATGCCATCACTTGCAGTGTGACAAATGGATTTGACTTATTCAGTATACAAAAATAGAGATCATTAATGCAATCTTCAGTGGCAGACCTTGCAAAGGAAGCCTAGAAAAACTGTCCCAGTTTTTTTTTTTCCCTCTTGTCTTTTTCGAGGGAAAAATACATTGTATAAATTTTTGGTTTTTGTTTTGTTTTTTTCTTAATAGTTAAGTGATTTGAAACACCAAGACACTTGGTACCATGTTTAAATGGTGCCTTACTCTGTTTCTCTTGCTTTTTTTCTGGAGTTTAAAGAGTTATTTCAGCATCTTTGTTGTGCCCCCAGCCTATATTAACATAGGGTTTGAAGTTACCCAGGGCGAGTGTATTTCATAGTAGTCTTCTCTGAGCCCAAGTCAAAACTAAGTTTTAACAATTAGCTGTGAAAACATTCCTCTGAGCTTGGGAATGCAATAGCCTTATTACCTCATCATGAAAATTTCTAGCTTAGTTAATTTAAATATTGTTTCTTAGTTTCTGGGTCAATTAAATTTAAATGATGTATTTTATGCTTCGTGACCAATTAAATTAATAGGTTATTACAAAAAATATTATCATCTTTTTTGATTAAAGAGCTGTGAGTACAGTATATTTTATAAGCAATTTTCATTAGTTCAAAACTGTTCCTTTAGGCTAGATTAAGCAGCTATTCATTGCTAGAGCCTTGAGACCTGATTCCAAGGTGTTCGGCGCATTCACAGCGCGCTCTTACTTAGAACTAAAGCCAATTGAACCTACTTAGCAATAGCGTATGCCTTTCACCCTTGATGATTATGGAGCTTATAGCTCTCCGAAACAATACACCTGTCAGTTCCCATCAGCTACAGCAATCCAAGCAGAAGGCAGAGGCCCACAGAAAGCAGGAGGTTTTATTGTTTTAGGTCCAATTTTTTTCTTATTGTTCTCCCAAACCCACTGAAAGGTTTGACTGAGTTGGGAGTCTGATTTTTTTGCAGCCAGAGGTGATCAGGGGGATAAAGAAATAATTGATAACTGTTATTGATTATGTATATATTTTTAATGTGTCTAAAAATACAAGTTTGATTTAGCAATCATACTTTCTAATCCTATCAATTTCGGCTTCGTATGAGGCCTTTGTTCAGTGATGTATGTCCTTGCTGGATTGCATCTCTTTGAATGGCACAAATATTTGGGACAGATTCCAAGAGATCAGGCTCAAGAGCTAAATAAATAGCTGTTGATAAACCTTGACACCTATTTAACCCATTGCTTCTCCCAAGTCCCTTGTTAGCTGCTGCAGATTCTCTGCCTTGTATTCCCAGCGTGCTTTTACAAGTGGGGAGGCGAAGGCAGGTGGCTGGAGTAAGGCCATAGGGAATGGAGCCCACCTGAGAGCCCTCCATGTGGCATTAGCCATCTTCAGGCTGGCACTGCCTCTGGCAAGCTTCCAGATCAGGAACATCTCCATTACATACATTCCTAACCATAAAAGCAGAAAGCTGTTTTGTCTCCATAAACTCTGTATTTGGAAGGGAGGGGATGTTCTTGGGGGTTCTTTTTGGCTCGGGGGCCATTCCTGTTGCCGTCATTGTGAGCCATACACAGACTCCCAGCTGCACAGCGGCAGCGGCACTCGCACGCCCACGGCCTCGCCGTGCCCCAGCGGAGCATTGGCAGCCCCATGGATGGCACAGCCAGTGCCACCACTCACCGCCACCTCTTTCTCTCCCTCTGCAGGGCTGCAAAGTATGCCAGGGGATTATGTGTCTCGGGGTAGTCCAATGGGTATGAATATGGGACAGCCAAGCTATACGCCGCCCCAGATGCCCCCCCATCCTGCTCAGCTGCGTCATGGCCCCCCCATGCATACCTACATTCCTGGACACCCTCACCACCCAGCGATGATGATGCATGGAGGACCACCCCACCCTGGAATGCCCATGTCAGCATCAAGCCCCACAATGCTTCATACCGGCGAGCCAGCAGTGAGCGGACAAGTGATGGACATTCATGCTCAGTAGCTTAAGGGAAATACACGTTGTCTGCAGCGATGGTAGATTTCAAACATTGTCTTTCTGCAATGACTATGGAGTTCTTGGCGTCAACTTTGGACCAAGGGACGTTCCAATTCTTCACAGGGACCCTGAAAAGCAGGAAAACACCAACTGAAGTCAACTTCTGGGGACATGCTGAATACCTATATAAGACATTAAGAAAACAAAGAGTGAAATATTGTAAAATGCTATTATACTGTTATCCATATTACGTTGTTTCTTATAGATTTTTTAAAAAAAATGTGAAATTTTTCCACACTATGTGTGTTGTTTCCATAGCTCTTCACTTCCTCCAGAAGCCTCCTTACATTAAAAAAGAAGCCTTACACTTATCCTGCAAATGACAGAAAGGGCTTATTTGCAGGATTTTTAGAGCATTAAAATAACTATGTCAGGCAGAAGAATCTTTCTTCTATCCTAGGATTTCAGCCATGCGCACTCTTTCTCCCCCCCCTCCTCCTCTGTCGTCTTTCTTCCCTTTCTCTGCCTTTCTCCCCATCTCTTTCCCTCTCTCTCTTTCTAGCCTGGGGCATGAATTTGCATGTCTAATTCATTTACTCACCATATTTGAATTGGCCTGAACAGATGTAAATCGGGAAGGATGGGAAAAACTGAAGTCATCAACAATGATTAATCAGCTGTTGCAGGCAGTGTCTTAAGGAGACTGGTAGGAGGAAGCATGGAAACGGAAAGGCAGTGTATTTGAAGCCTAATTGTCACATCAGAGCAATCCTTGTCCCCATGCAGCAACCACCACCTTGTACATCACTTCCTGTTTTATGCAGCTCAAAACATGGACTGAAGATTTATTTTTAATATGTTGACTTTCTTTCTGGGCAAGACATCGGTCATGTGTGCATTTTTTTTTCCATAGTCCCATCATGGAGCATTTATGTATACATTGTAAATAAATTTTGTGCAAAAAGGACTGGAAAAATGATCTGTATTATTGCAATTTTTTGTAAAAGTAGCAGTTTGGTATGAGTTGGCATGCATACAGATTTACTAAGTGGGATAAGCTAATTATACTTTTGTTGTGGTTAAACAAATGCTTGTTGATAGCCTTTTTCTATCAAGAAACCAAGGAGCTAATTATTATTAATAATAATCATTGCACACTGAGTCTTAGAGTTTCTGATTGAAACAGTTTGGATTGTATAATAACTCAAAGCCCAGTTGTAGTAGTTTGAGTGCAGTAATGAAATCTGAATCTAAAATAAAAACAAATTATTTTTTGTCATGGTGACTCCACTGCTTGCAAAATTTGTTTCCTGTCCCCATGCAGTATTTGTTGCCATTCTATCCCAGGCTGAGAGCCGAGCATCTACGAAATTCAGCTGGCTCTGGAGATGTTACCTGTCATTTGCTATTTAAATATCAGCGTCATTTTTAAAGAATGTAAAACTAATGCTACGCTGCACAAAGAAACTTTCTTGGAACTTGCACTGTAAATTGTCAGGATGGGAACTGTTGCCTTTTAATAAATGTAATATCGTAGGGCATTATTGGACAGAAACTTGTAAATAGTGTTACCCCCTCTCCCTCCCAAGTTATAGTCTAATACACAGTTCAAATTATTGAGTTTCTCACTGGAATTGAGCATACTGAGGAAAGAGGAAAATAAAACTTGGCAGACATTGCCTGTGCAATGCATATCTGTAAGGGGATGAGGTGCTGCTGGACCTCTGCGAGCAGGGCCAGTGCAGACCCTCATTAACCAATTTCCTCTCGCATTTGTGCTTTCTGCACCGCAGCCAGCGAGTGCGAGAGCTCCAGCCGGCCTGTGCACGCTGTGAGACCTCCTTCGCTTTAAGTCAAGTCACAGCGACACAAGAAAAAATAGAGATTCCCCGGGCTAGGAAAATGACACAAATATCTTAATTAAGGCAAAATAGTGCAGCCCCCCCCCAGCCTCTCGCAAGCCAGGCGGCGCCCCGCGGGAGGGTCCCGGCCTGCAGGGCAGAATCCCGGGGGATCCCAGGGCAGAATCCCGAGGGATTCCGGGGCCGACTCCCGGGGGATCCCAGGGCAGAATCCCGGGGGATCCCAGGGCAGAATCCCGGGGGAACCCAGGACAGAATCCCGGGGGATCTCAGGGCAAAATCCCGGGGGATCCCAGGGTACACTCCCGGGGGATCCCAGGGTACACTCCCGGGGGATCCCAGGGCAGAATCCCGGGAGATCCCAGGGCAGACCCCCGTGGGATCCCCGCTCTGCGCATCCCCCGGTACCCCCGCGCTGGGCGGGGGCAGGGGTGCAGCCAGAGGTGCAGGCAGTCAGTGCAGACCTTTCTGAATGAAGCAGGCCACCAAAGCACCAAAGGGGGACTTCTCCTCCCCGGCTGGGACTTCCTCCCACTCTTTTTTTTTTTTTTTTTAACTAAATTTTCTTCCTTTTTTTTTTTTTTTTTTTTTTTTTTGCCTCCTCCTTTTCCCCCCTTTTTTTAAAGGGCCGCTGTACCGCCAAGGAGGCTGAACATCCCGGCTCCTTCTTTGTGAGGCCGGAGTAATGACATTTTTCTGCCAAAACGTGGATGAACGGGGCTCGCTTTTTTGCTTTTGTTCTTTGGTTTTGTTTCGTTTTGTTTGTTTTGTTTTTATGTGTTTGGGTTTTTTGGTTTTTTTAAAGATTTCTTGAAAGACAAAAACAAACCGCCCTCTCGCAGGCGAGGGCACACGCGTCCCTTCTCCTCGCAGCCGCTGCGAAGTGGGGCACAGACCTTCCTCCATGGGACCTTTTTTTTTTTTTTTTTGAGGGGGGCACATTTCAAATTAAATCCACTATTACATCCCAAGACATTTAATCAGCTGTAATTATAACACATTCAAAATGAAGAATATGCCTTGACAGTATTTTTATTGTTATTGTTCATCGCATGATGTTAGACAGCTTCAGAGGCACAGGAAAGAGAAGTAAACGGGTTACAAATAGGGAATTATCCCTCGTTTAGCATTAAAATTCATTTAGATAAAATTGCCACAAACATTTAAATGGGAAGATTAGTTCCCCCTCACGCCTTATTGCACTCTCTCAATGGCTCCGTTAAGAACATTTTACACGTTGGAAATTCCGCCTTTTCGGGCCGCTCGCTGTTTCCTAGCTACCCTCCTTTCACCGCACCGGGGGGGCCCGGAGAGGCCCGGCAGGGCCGCCCGGCTGCGCCTCCGCCGCTCTCCGCGGCCCCGGAGGCTGCGCGGGGCTGCGCGGGGGCGGAGTGCGGGAGCGGGCGCGGCTCGCAGCCCGCTGTCCTGCCGCTGCCCGCCGCCGAGCAGCAGCAGCAGCAGGAGGAGGAGGAGGACGAGAAGAAGGAGGAGGAGGACGAGGAGGAGGAGGAGGAGGAGGAGGAAAGCCGTCTTCGACTGCCATCTCTTGGGGGCTCGGGAGAGTGACCGGGGGGGGGGGAATGCGGGGGCTTCGGGGCCGCCCGCGCAGCGCCGCGGATGTTGCGCGTTGCCGGACTAAAGTTTGCGCAGCCTTCAGCGACGCTCTGTTTTGTTGGTTTGGGTTTGGGTTTGTTTTTGTTGTTGTTGATGTTGTTGGGGTTTCTTCTTTCTTTTTTTCATATTGGCCCAGATTTCCCGCGTCCCCCTTTTATTTTCGTGCCCCGCAGAGCCGGGTGCGTGCGCTGCCGCGCAAGGCGAGCGCAGCGCTCTTCCCTCGCACCCTTTCAGAGAGGCTGCAGAGGGGCCAGAGCCCTCAGCGCGGAGTCCGAGCGCGCCGCTGCGCGGGGCCTGCCCTGCGTCTGCTCCGGGCACCCTCACCCCAAGCGGGCTTTTCTGGGGGGACAGCAAATGCCAGCCAAGCTGAGCGGGGCAGGCCGAGTCCCACTCCCGGCAGAGGGACTCGCGTGGGGTGTGCCTGCCCTGCCGGCTCGCCCGTGCCACCCGCAGCCGCTGCTGCTTTTGGGCTCAGAAGCGGCACTTTTCGGCGCGCTGTGAATATTTCCACTCCTGGCGCTGTTGCGCGTAAAGTTCCCGCTACTGGGGCCTTGTTGCGTGCTTCCTAAACCTGCGTGGAAAACGGAAAAATATTTTTCTACTCCCCTGACCTTGCTACGCCGCCCTTGATGATAACGTATATATATTTGTATTTCTAGTCATATATAAAATGGAACGGGCGTTTCCCGCGGGCCGGGAGGAGGCGGCTGTCCCCGGGCGTGCGTGGAACGGAGCGGGGGCGATCGCGCCTCGGGTGGGAGCTCCCGGTGCCTCCTGGAGGTGGCTGCTCAGCTCCCGGCCCGGGCTGGTGCTTTATGTGTGACAGCCAGCAAGCCCTCCCCGTCCCTTTAATGCGTGTGGAAATACCCGCATGCCTGTGTGGCAGCTGCTTCCAAAGCCCCAACTAACTCTTTTGGAAGAGCAGGGCGAAAAGAGTGAAAGGCGAAAGAAAGACTGTTCATTTTTTTCCTTTGGTGCCATTTTGGATGTCATCTGTTACCTTGGTGACTGTGCTCAGCCCCCAAAGCCCCTGGATTGTTAGGGGGAAAAAAAAAAAAAAAAAAAAGCATGCTATTTCTGCACCGTCATTTATCACTGTCACCGCATAATGATTCCCCTCGCAGCTCCTTATTGATGTTTGTAATTGCATTATCTCATAAAGGGAGGGGGTGGCGGGCCGGGATGATCAATGGAACCGCGCCGTGCATGCCGGGGTCAGGGGCTGCGGGAGGCGGCGGGGCCCCCCCGGCCCCCGGCCCCGCTCCCCGCTCCCCGCCTGGCAGACAAGTCCCGGGCACGGCCCGGAGCGCGGCCCCGGCAGCCGGCGTGCGGAGCCAGCGCGGCTCCCTGGGGCCGTCCTGCGGGGACCCCCCGGTCCGGGAGAGGAACTGGGGGGAAAAACAGGGCTCTAGCGAGGGGAAAAATTAAAGTGGGTACAATGTGATTTGGCTGGGGAAAAAACCCATCGGTGAATTCTGTCCCCAAATCCCGAATAGCCGCACGGAGGGCTGCGGTGCGGGGCTGCTGCCGCGGGACTCCTCGGGGCCCTCGGGCGCGGTGTCCCCTCGGGCGCGGGGGATGCGCGGGGCGCGGAGCGGCGGCCGCCCCGGGAGCGCTGCCCGGCGCACCGGCTGGGCCGGGGAGGGCGGAACGGGACAGGCACGGGCCCCTCGGCGAGGAGGAGAAGGTCCCAGAAGCGCGGCTCGTTTTCCGCATTTAGCTGGGTTTTGCACCGGTTTCTTTTTGCCGAGCGCTCTTTAGAGACGGCAGCGCTGCCGCAAACCCCCAAACCGGAGCAGCCCACGGGGGATTTTCCTCCTCTCCTTTCTCTCTCCCTCGGCTCTATAAAGATTGCCAACGAAGTAAAGATTAACTCCTTTCTCCCCCTCGTCGCCGCGCAAAATGAACTCCATGCACTGAGCCCAAAAGTTCAAAGAATTATTTCCCAGCCGTTTTCCCAGAGGACGAGCCGTTGCACCCCATAACCCGGGACTTGGGGGGACCAAAGCCGAGCCAGAACAGAGGGATGCTGGTTTCGCCACAACCATCCTGGGCAGTCCCGGAGCCTCCCTTTCAGGCGCCGCGCTAAACCGAGGGGGAGAGCAAAATCCTGCTTGTCCTTCACCGCATTGATCAGCTCTCTCCCCAGGTTTCCCCCTCTTTAATCTTCCCTTGGAAATTTAGCAACGCTTTTATTTGGAGGTAATACAGCCTAAGTGTTATTGCTCTTTTTCCTATACCTACATATACAGAGAAAAGGAAAAAAAATACACACACATACATATATACATATATATTTTTTCCGTATTTCTTCCAGGAATGAGGGTTGGGCGCTACCATTAGCCTTGTAAAAAATCGCCGGTTGTCTGCTTTTACGTAAACATTCATGATTCCAAATAAACTTTCTAAGGATTTCAATTGGAAAGTGAAGCGGTCGGCGCTGCAAAGGCATTGTACTTAAAATTTCAAACGTGAACTAATCCAACTTAGCTATCTTTTCCCTTTTCCTAGTCTGATAGTTGGCAATCTGGAGCTCCATACATTAAAAAAAAATATTTAGTGCCATAGCCCACGGTTAAAATAGTGAAAAATTAGTCTCGTTTCAGAAATTATTTATTTATAGAACGAACATGATTAAAACATAAAAAACACACAAACTGCAGCTGCAACAAAAAAACCCCACCGTGATTTACGATTATTAAATCTTTGATTGCCATGTTAATGTTTCTTTTTCTACCTTTCATTTGCATTTTAATCTATCGAATCTTTACAATTTTGCTGCCTCCTACTCGAATGATTGATTACACATCTGAAAGAGGGAAAAAAATCCTAAGCTTTCTAGGCGAGCTTCTATCTTTCCTCCCCCCTTCCCTTTGCTGGTTTGCTTTCTGAAACCTTCCTCAACAATGTTAATGCAAGCAGGACAAATTAATTATGCTCTTTTAAATGTCAAAGGTATAAATAAAAATGCTTCCACCCCTCCTTTTCCTCTCCTTTGCTCCTGCCCCAAATGGGAATATTTTTCCAAGCCGCTTGTTTTAAAAGCAAGAAGGAATCACCCCGCTAAAATACAATTAAAAAAATACTCGCAGCATCCTGAGTGTAAATAAATATTATTGCGTGGACATTTACCTATGGAATAGGGGGGGAAAAAAGAACCAGAGAGGCAGCGGGAGCCAGGGAGCCGTGGTGCAATCTCCCTGGCGCAGCGGCAGCGCTTTCCTTCTGCTCTGAGCCTTTGCATGGGGCTGTTCCCCGGACCCCCGCCCCAAAAAACCCTCACACAAGAAAAGGGGTGGTCAAGGTTCAGCCGCAACAGGAGAGGAGCATCCCCGTGGGCCGGGGTAGGGGTGGAAGGGCTGGGGTGGCGGTGTGGGAGCGTGGTGGTCCCAAAGGGGGGGTCCCACCTGCTGGCAGGGGTGCTCAGGCGGGGTTGCCCATGGGGGACCCCTCCGTGGGGCCGCCCACGGACGGGGGAGACCCACCCGGGGCATGCCCACAGGTGGGCACTGAGCTGGGGGATGCCCGTGGAGGGAGCACCGTGCCGGGGATGTCCCCTCGAGGGGATGCCCACCCACCCAGGGGATGCCCATCCGAGATGGGCCCCCCGAGGATGCCCGCTGAAGGCAGCCCGCGGGCAGGACTGGCACCTGCGGGCGCCTCTTTGGGGAGGAATCATCAGGAAAAATGGAAAGGAGAGCGCAGGGCGGGACAGGCGGAGGCAGCGGCGCGGAGGCTCCGCACCTGCGGGCCGGGAGCGACCCGCGAGGGCCGGGCAGACGGGGAAGATTTAGAGGTGAAGAGATGGCAGATTGTTAAGAAAGTAATAGTAAGGTGTCCCATATACTACGGTTTTATTGTGGGGTAGTAACTACTAGATTTATTTATTGCCGAGGCAATATAATAAAGATAATGACCGCAAACTCAAGATAAATGCTTACGCCCATAGCTGGTCAATTCTTTTTTATTTAAGAGAGTGATCCGGAGAGGTGAAAGTCATCTTCTCCCGACCACAAATATCAGTCTTGGTTTCCACCAGGTTATAAACATGATATGCAAATAATGGAGCTGCTGCCGGGCGCGGAGGGTTTGGGGTCGGCAGGAGGGAGGTGCCCCTTCCCTGGGCATTCCCCCCTCCGAGGCACCCGCAGAGGACAGCGCCGAGCCGGAACAACCGGGGAACGAGTGTCGCCACGGGGAAGCGGGGAGCTGGATAGAAACACGCCACGCTCCCGAGCCCGGGGGGAAATGCCCCTTGGTGGGGAAGCGCCCGGCGGTGCCCGTGCCCGGGGCGATCGAGTGTCAGCCCCACAATGGGCGCTTCTGCTCCTTGCGGGCGCTTTGATCCCTGCGCGGCCGGGGAAAAAGCCACCTGACAGCGATCTGCGGCGGGCGGGAGAGAGGGGAAGAGAGAGAATGAAGGGAAAAAAAGAAAAAAAAAAAGAAAAAAAAAAAAGAAAAAAAAAAAAAAAGGAGGAAGAGCTGAGCCGTACAATTTCGTGGTTTGTGCGCAGGGTAAAATTATAAGGTCGCAAAGTGCGAACAATCCTCCTCAATCTTTTACAACACCAGCGCTGCTCCCAGCCTTGGCCAGAGCCTCCCTTTCTAGCCGACCGTGAGTTCTCCTTTCCCCAGCCTGTGCCTTGGCTCTCCCGGCAGCTCCCGCCTGCTCCGGCCGCGCCGAGCGCCTCTCCCCGCGCTGCGCGGGTGCTGCGCGGGGGCTGCGCGGGGGCTGCGCGGGTGCTGCGCGCCGCGCAAGGGCCGCTCCAACAGCGGGCAGCGCTCTCCGCCCCAGCGCGGCAGCTCGTCTGCCGCACTTCAAAGGATGATAACCTAATTGCTTCCAGAGGTTAAAAGTAATTAAGCTGTATTAAAGGAACTTAAATAAAACCGGTTTGCCGCGCGCTGGGTCCCCTTGCCCTTCAGAAGGTAAATTGAAATCCCGTTTCTGGAAAAACTGCGTTAAAAATCTTGCATTTATGTAACGTATGCGAAAAATGTAAACAGATTTCGTTTTTGAAAGGGTATGGGTAAAGTGGTGGTAATTATGTATAATTAATGCTGAAGGGAAAATGAACACATAATAGGTTCCAAAGATTAAACCATCTGTAACTATCAGGGGAACTTTTAAAGTTTTTCTTTTCCTTTTTTTTTTTCCTTTGCAAAAAATACATCTATTTCCTTTCACTAAGGATTTTTATATGTTAAAATTCAAGTCTATGCTTTCATCTCTGAAGTATTCTGATTTGAGAAACAAATCCCTAAAACGTTTCAGCAATTCTCAATCTACAACTTTGAAGAACATCCAATATAAAAATAAATTGAGTGGTAATTTTACCCATTATTAATGTTTGTGGCACTTAATTTAGTTAGGTGCTGGTTTTCCATTTTTGATTACACCATAAGGAAATTATTTTGCTAAGAAATGTTGAGATAAAGTATAGGCATTCCCACACATTCTTTATATTTTTTCTGGCATGTATTTATTATAGTCTACTCAATCTATTTTAATTTCTAGGCAATGCATAATCACCGGAGCAAATTTTTTTGCCCAGCAACATGTTTGCAAGGGCAGAACCAGACTGCAAAAATTTAGGTCCTGCACATCTGTACATGACATTAAACACAAGCAAATATAAATTTAAGTACATTTTTCCCACTATCTCAGCTCGACTTCACAGAAGTAAACCCAGTGCCTTTGACATTTGCAAAGGTAGGATTGTATCTAGCTTTAGCAACACTCATAGATGTTGAGGTG